>NC_064624.1:114282326-114585357 GCF_023898315.1 Schistocerca nitens
GACGCTCACGTATTGCGTCACGGCATGCCTCGTTCCATCAAGGAACTGGGGGGCGCCGGGGCAATGCGGAGGTGCGTGGTATTGAACGTTCCGCAGCTGTAAGAATAACGTCGGTAATGTGTGACCTCATCGTCGACGCTAGGAAAGTGACGGTCATCGAATGTCGCTAGAGACGAAAGTGTCCAATCGGCTTGGGCAAACTTCCAGCGTCGTGAGCGCATATATGGCAGTTGAGGCTGCAGTCTAAGGACACATGCAAAGTGGTCACTCGAGTGTGTATCATCAAGGGCGAACCATTCGAAGCGCCGAGCTAGCGGAACAGTACCGACCGAAAGGTCCAAATGAGAGAAATTTGTCGTGGAGGCAGACAAAAATGTAGGGACCCCAGTGTTGAGGCAAACTAGATCCGCTTGGTGGAAGACGTCTAGCAATAGTGAGCCACGTGGACAAGGATGTGGAGATCCCCAAAGTCGGTGGTGGGCATTGAAGTCCCCAACCAGCAAATAGGGGTGGCGGAAGCTGACGAAGAAGCTGAAGGAGATCAGCTCGTGCCATTGGTGTGGTGTGTACTGTATACAGTACAAAGAGAGAACATGTATCCAGAAAGGGAAAGACGGACGGCGACAGCTTGGAAGGAAGTGTTTAAGGGGATTGGGTGATAATGGAGAGTATCATGGAGAAGAATCATGAGTCCTCCATGGGCTGGAGTGCCTTCAACAGAGGGGAGATCAAATTGGACGGACTGAAAATGGGGGAGAACAAAGCGGTCATGGGGACGCAGCTTTGTTTCCTGAAGACAGAAGATGACCGGCGAGTAGGATCGTAAGAGGACCGACAATTCATCCCGATTGGCTAGAATGCCGCGGATATTCCAGTGGATAATGGACATAGGGGGAACAGAAAATGGAGCCATGTGACCATGGTTGCCGTCAACTCAACGACTGCTCCGAGCTTGCGACCGACAGCATGGAATGGCATTCAGCCGAAGGCAGAAGTTCATGATACATAGGTTGGTCAGGAGCAGCTCCTGCCACCAGCGATCGGCCGGTCGATCGGCCGCCAGCAGTGCGCCTCGGCGACACAGAAGACGGCCGAGGGTGATTTCCGCCAGGTGGTGCTGTAGATGGGACACGCCTTGGCGGAGAAGGAGATGAACTGGGTTTCTTATTAGCCTTCTTGGAAGTATGATGTTTAGATGAAGGAGGAACCGATGGTTGTGAAGTTGCGGTACGTAAAAACTCTTCACGAGTATGCTCTTTTTTCGAAGTCTTGGCGTCTGACTTTTGGGCTCGAGATTTAGCACAACCCGACGAAGGGTGAGCCATAGAGTGGGCAGGCGAAAGTGGTGAGGTTGAACGGGCGATCTTTGCGCTGGCCGATCTGACGACCGTGGCACTAAAGGTGAGGTCGCAAGTCTGCGTGGCCGCCTCCTTTGTTGGCCGAGGAGAAGCAAGGACAGTGCTGTATTTTCCTGTCTGAGGCACGGTGGGCTGTCGACTGGCGAATAATTTTCGAGCAGCAAAGGTCGATACCTTTTCCTTCACTCTTATTTCCTGGATGAGCTTTTGTCTTTAAAAATGGGGGCAATCTCGAGAGGAAGCAGCGTGTGCACCCATACAGTTGATGCAGCGAGGGGATGGAGGTGGACAAGCACCCTCATGGGCATCCTTGCCACACGTAACACATTTGGCCAGATTGGAACAGGACTGGCTGGTGTGATTGAACCGCCGACACCGATAGCAACGCGTAGGGTTTGGGACGTAAGGGCGAACGGAAATTATCTCATAGCCTGCTTTGATTTTTGATGGGAGTTGGAACTTTGTCAAATGTCAAGAAGACAGTGCGAGTTGGAATGATGTTTGTGTCAACCCTTTTCATAACTCTATGAACAGCCGTTACGCCCTGGTCAGACAGGTAGTGCTGAATTTCTTCGTCAGACAATCCATCGAGGGTGCGTGTATAAACGACTCCACGCGAGGAATTTAAAGTACGGTGCGCTTCAACCCGGACAGGGAAGGTGTGGAGCAGTGAAGTACGCAGCAATTTTTGTGACTGGAGGGCACTGACTGTTTCTAACAACAGGGTGCCATTCCGTAATCTGGAACAAGACTTTACAGGACCTGCAATTGCGTCGACACCTTTCTGAATAATGAAAGGGTTGACCGTGGAGAAGTCGTGACCTTCGTCAGACCGAGAAACAACAAGGAACTGTGGCAACGATGGAAGAACTGACTGTGGTTGAGACTCAGTGAACTTACGTTTGTGAGCAGACATAGTGGAAGGTGAGGAAACCATTGCGGAAGAATCCCCCATGATTACCGGCGTCTCCGATGGCGCGCTCCTCCCTTGTGGGGGCCATCTCTGAGGGCACTCCCGCCTTAGGTGATTGTTCTCACCTCAGGTCACACCTCCCAAGAAACGGACGGAGGGACCAATCGGCACTTTCGGAAGGTATCAGCTCGGGTAATCACCCCTCCCTGGGCCTGGCCGTTACCAGGGGGTACGTACGTGTCCTACCTGTCTACCCGGGGCGGGGAATTACGCGTTACCCCGTCACCGGCTATGCACAAAAATGCGTGGGTCGGCCTTCAGACACGCACAGGAAGAAAGAGAAAGGGAAACACAAAGAAAGGGAAAGGAAAGAAGAGAGGTCTCAAACGCCGCAGCGGAGAAAAGGGTAAAGAGAAGAGGTAAGGAAAAGAGAAGGACAAAGGAATGATGAAGACATACAAGCAGAGAAGGCAAAGAATGCGTTACATTTACGAGCGTCCGTCTCCGGACGTAGGCACAAACCATACTCCCAGAGGGGGAGAAAGGGGAGGAAGGAGCCAGAAGTGAGGGGAGGGGGGGGCGAAGATGGTGGATAGGGAAGGATGCGGAAAAGGAAGGTATGCAGCCCGGAAAGGAAGGAAGGCCACATTAGCTCGGGGTCCCGTGCTCGCTACGCACGTATCCACAAAAGAGTTGTGGACCCCCTGGGGGGTAGATGTAGATTGTTTTATGACCTGTTTTATGACCTGAATCTGTATTATTCGTCATTTAACTAACGGTTATGCACGTACCCTTGCAGGAGTTGTTTCACACAGGGGATCTACGAGTGAGCTCCTGTCTCAAGACTATCGGGAGAATGACTCATTCATGTACAGTGGCAGACGGTCTGAATCGGGCTCAGCAGAGTATGTGGTTCTAATTTTCATCCACCAGAGTAAAGTAGGGGACAGACACATTCAACAAACAGGTCAAGAGAATGTTTTCGTGAATTGTTCTGTTGATTTCTTAAATTATTTTTTGTTTATTTATGTTTGTGCAGTTCTGTATACCTTTCAGCAGTGTGAATGATGCGTGAATGTGTAAATATGTAGATCATTGTTATACTGAGAAACACTGTACGAACTAGTGTGAGAAATTTTTAAGACACTGAATGCAGACGTTTTAGGAAGTACAGATTTTGTAAGTAATTATCACGTGGCACATTGAGAAGATCGATGACCAAAAAGTTGATTCTATTAATTAGACACCGATAAACTTAATAGCGTGGCGAGCATTTGCGTTTAAGAACAATCCTTGCTTAGCAGGTGTTCATATTTCGGGAAATACGATACCACAGACTTGCTAACGTGAATGAAAGGGTTTGCGCATGACTGTGTTACGATTAGCGCGGGCTTGGCAGTGAACTTGCAATTCTAAATTTCAGAATGTACCAAAATTTTGTCAGTACTTCTACCTTTCACTCAAAATTCAGACCTTTTCCCAATTCTTAGAATAGTTACGCTGTATGCAGCCTGGTGCGAGTCGCAGTACGGCAGGTTTCTGCTCGGCTTTCCTACCAGTGATCTGCTGCTACGAGTTCACAGGTAGGTGCAGGCAACAGGAACCGTGCTGACGCACATGGAGCACATGCCGGGGAAACAGTGAAAAAGCCGTGGTACATTGAATCCGTGGTTGAGGGAAATTTAGTGAGAGACCGTATACTGAACGATAATGAAAAATTTTGTAAATCGGTACACGCGGAATTTTGAACCCAACCCATTTCGCGACGCCGGAGAGACTGACAAGAAAGAAGATGTAATACAGAGCGCAGCGTAGCAGCAGACGACGTCATAGCGGTATCAACGAGCAGCAGTACATAAGAGCAGTGATGCCAACTTACACGATGATCGGGGACCCTTACACTGGTACGGCAGGCTGAGGTGGTCTGACACTCCGTTTCAGCATGCCGAGGCTGCAGCTTTCAATGAAAGGTAAATTTATTACATTTGGTTGTGTGTGTGTGTGTGTGTGTGTTTTGAAAGAGTAACATGGAAGGTGATAAACATTTTAAAATACGATAAAGATTGCATGTAGGGACTCGGCCCCAGGACCCTCGGTTTACCGCTCTGAACTCTCTCTGGTGCGCCAACCGCTGACTGGGAGCTGTGCTGACAAATGACTCATTCCTCGTCCGACCGGCCCCAAAACACCTGCTGTTTGCTAAACGCTTGGCCTTCTGGAGCCCCCATTTATGTCACATTGACTTCTGGCCGAGCCCTGCAGATACCATAAATCTGTAGGGAGCAGGTGAGGTGCCGTTGTGAGTGTAAAGGAAGAGAGAGACGTCTGTTCGACAGAGAAATAATAATTTCTGGCGGCGAAAACGCAAACGATTTGGAATTATCCAGTCTTACGCTTTCCCAAATTTTCTCATTTAAGTGTGCATCTGTCACTTCTTGCAATACAAGGGAGATAATTTTCTGCCTTGCACAACAATCCAGGAAAGAAGTGGCTGTGCGCTATAGTAAGGAACCAAACCTGGCATTTGACTAAACTGAAAATGGGAATCCACTGAAAATCATTTTCAACGCTGACGGCGGATGGATTCAAACCACCTCACCTCCCGAATTCAGCGATTGCTAAATCAGCGGGTCGGCTCGCAGAACTACCCGGGCTCGGTGGAGAATCGAGGAAAACTGGTTCTTGTACACTGTTTAACAATAAAATAAAATGCCCCGCAACAAACTATTGAATTCTGACATAGCTCGTTTTTCCTTTACACGTGCATGTTTAGTCATTTGACACTGCATGGATGAGGACACATCTTTAAGATTTAACTGTGCGTGGAATTGCTGGCTTCAGTTACTGCGGTGTCACAAGAGCAGAAATAGATTTTGTACGAAAGGGTGAGGGAGGGATGAAGGGCGCTGCCAGCTCGGAGGAATTCAAGCAGCGCGCTTTTGGAAACGAACGAACTACAGAATGCGCTGTCTCATCCTGTACCCCCCCGCCCCCCCCCCCCCAAAAAATGTTTCCATACCTGAACTGACTTTCATAACTGATACTACCCAGGTGATAAGATTGGGTCACGTTTCGGCATTTCGTCCACTAATGACAGAAAACTGGGCAACATTTTTGAAAGGAATACAGCCATCGCCATTTAGGCGATAGTTTTGTTGATGAACGCGATCTTTGGGCGACACAGCTCAATCCGAGTGTATTTTTGTGCACCGATTTTAATGTTATTTTCTATGATATTTACCGCTTCGCTGCCTTGTGGAATACTGAAATATGGCAACCCCAAAGCTCTACCAGCCTCCGAGTAACGACTCCAGTGCTAACACTGAACTGCTATAGGCAGGTAATCAGGCAATGACAGTAGTGCGTACATATTTTTAACTTACCATAACGCTGGCGGACGAATCAAAATCGATTTGCCTCTTCTTTCCTGTTACGAACTTATTCATAATTATAAACTATCACAACAGCACACAAACAATAAACGGTAGCACTTACATTACATTCAACTGCAATTAACTGAAGTGGTTAACAAAACTGAACTCAAGCAAGGCCAACATTTGGTTTCGGCTAAGAGAGCGACAGAGAGCTGATAGTGCTACGAATGTGTAGACAGCTCCAATCTATCTTTGGCCTAACTGACTACTGACAGGACGTATCCCCCTTTCGTCGTGTGATTGGAAATCAAAGTATCTTTCAATTTCAGTACATGGTACCTACGTCGTAAGTACTTTCGTTTGGGTGATAGGGGGGGGCCCCGGACATTCTGCACCACCCCTTTCCCTACCTCCTTGCGCCATTTCGTGTAGTTAGTTCTGTTACTGCGGGATGCGTTCCTTTTTTTGTTTACTTTTCGTGCCATTGGGAGCGGCACTCTCTCTCTTCCCCCCCCCCCCCCTCCTCACTGTGTGTGTGTGTGTGTGTAGATTACTGCACCCGCGGTCTACGCGTCGCGTATTTCACTAATAACCACGATTTCCCTGGTCTTCGGTTCCAGCCTCGCCACTGATTAATTTTAGAATAAAAACAATCAGCAATGGCGGACAAAGACTTCCGGCACAGAAAGTCACACTCGTTCCGCCAGCGGCCTTGTCAGGAGGGTTGCGAAACTGCTTCAAAAATGTCGAAGAATCAGCATTGATCAACAGCACGAGGATGCAGGAGGGAATGGAAACCACTTGTGATAGGCGGTAAAACATTTTGTCATTGCAAAAATTTGAAAGAGAAAGTACGTATTTGTTGCAAAAACTTAACTGTGATTTTATAAAAGAAGCATTATAATCATTGAAAATGGTAGAAAAACAAGACAAGGAGAGAAAACGGGAATATTTACGATCCTTTTGTCTTACTGTGTTTTGTGAGAGGGCCTCGCGACTTCCGGCGAATGCCTGAACTGAGCAAAACTCTTGATTTCTGTGTTAATATGTTGTACACCGCATCAGAGACAACACACAGTCGAAACCGGTTGTAACGACGCAGAAGGGACCGACGTTTTACGGTAGTTATAGCTGACACTCGCACAAACCGGTTTTTTTCTTTGGATTTTAATAATAATGTCACGTCTGTAAATTTTAGGCTGTCTTGGAGTTGACTTTCGGAAAAGCAGCAGAAATACGGTGCACCTACATATAGTTTTTACAATGCGGTATTTGTGGAGACGGACTGAAGAGGAATTTTTCTTATGTTTCTCCACTACGTACAGCAATAGAATTCCATCAAAATGCAAAAACCTTCAGTAAGTGAAGAAAGAAGGAGCAACGACGTGAACGGTTCACTCATATTGAAGGTGGTCTTGGACTGAACGAGGTAACGTGTTGAGCACTTTTAGAACTTGCAGTGAGTGCTGTGAGGTAGGGCAGCCAGGAAGGACACACCTCCGCTTCAGTTACTGAATCACAAAATTTAATCAACAGTACCAAAATGGTAAGACAGTATTCTGAACATATATTACAGGAACGCCTACACTTGCTCCTATGTTTCTCGTTAAAATGTTCCACTAGAACTTACATGTGATTAAATTTTCACGCAATTTGGGTGCGTAGGTCCTGAGAAATCAGTACCTAGAACAACCACCTCTAGCCGTAACAACGGCCTTGATACGCCTGGGCATTGAGTCAAACAGGGCTTGGATGGCGTGTACAGGTACAGCTACCCACGCAGCTTCAACACAATACCACAGTTCATCAAGAGTAGTGACTGATGTATTGTGACGAGCCAGTTGCTCGGCCACCATTGACCAGACGTTTTCAACTGGTGAAAGATCTGGAGAATGTACTGGCCAGGGCAGCAATCTAACATTTTCTGTATCCAGAAAGGCCCGTACAGGACCTGCAACATGCGGTCGTGCATTATCCTACTGAAATGTAGGGTTTTGCAAGGATTGGATGAAGGGTAGAGCCACGGGTCGTAACACATCTGAAGTGTAACGTCCACTGCGAACAAGAGGTCACCGAGACGTGTAACCAATGGCACCCCATATCATCACGCCGGGTGATCCGCCAGTATGGCGATGACGAATATACGCTTCCAATGTGCGTTCACCGCCATGTCGCCAAACACGGATGCGACCATCGTGATGCCGAAACAGAACCTGAATTCATCCGAAAAAATGACGTGTTGCCATTCGTGCACCCAGGTTCGTCGCTCAGTACACCATCGCAGGCGCTCCTGTCTGTGATGCAGCGTCAACTGTAACCGCAGCCATGGTCTCCGAGCTGATAGTGCGTGCTGCTCCAAATGTCATCGAACTGTTCGTGCAGATGGTTGTTGTCTTGCAAACGCCCCCATCCGCTGACTCACGGATCGAGACGTGGCTGCACGATCCGTTACAGCCGTGCGGATAAGATGCCTGTCATCTCGACTGCTAGTGATACTAGGCCGTTGGGATCCAGCACGGCGTTCCGTATTGCCCTCCTGAACCCACCGATTCCATATTCTGCTAACAGTCATTGGATCTCGACCAACGCGAGCAGCAATGTCGCGATACGATAAACCGCAATCGCTATAGGCTACAATCCGACATTTATCAAAGTCGGAAACGTGATGGTACGGCATTTCTCCTCCTTACACGAGGCATCACAACAACGTTTCTCCGGGCATCGCCGGTCAACTGCAGTTTGTGTATGAGAAATCGGTTGGAAACTTACCTCATGTCAGATCATGGTAGGTGTCGCCACCGGCGCCAACCTTGTGTGAATGCTCTGAAAAGCTAATCATTTGAATATCACAGCATCTTCTTCCTGTCGGTTAAATTTCATCTTCGTGCTGTAGCAATTTTAATGGCCAATCGTGTACTGAACACACGTAACCACAAAACATGAATGACGAATACCCTATTACTCCATCTGTTCTTTGAAAAACAGCACAAATTGGGATTTAATTTTCTAGTTTTCTATAACCGCAGCCAACTCAGTTGCTTCAACTTGAAATGCAGTACAATAACGCATACTCCAATATACTGTCCTACTTAAGGTAATCTGTTATATTTGTTTGCTTCTCGCATCTAAGATGTGCGTACGCACTTTGCATTTACGATGTATTCGTTGTGAGGCCTAATTTGAAGACAACAATCTGCTGAAATCGAAAGTTTGAAAATAAGCGTTACGTCTACGAATACGCAACAACCAAAAACGAACATTGGGCGTTACAGTCGATGTGTTTCCCCGAAACTGGATTAAACATCGTACTTTTATACGATAAGTCGCAAAAAGCGATGTCGTACTAAGCGACTTTTTAAGTATAGCGTTGACACAGGTTTTAGAAGATGGAACCATTAGATTTCAGTGTCACGGCCAACAAGTTGTTAAAAGTGATGTCGCTATAAACAGTCTCGAATGTCTGTATACGCAAGGACGTGTGACCTGTAATCGAGAAAGTGGGCTGATGATTCCTCCATTGGCAAAGGATTCCGGATTGGTCAGCCATTCGGATCCCTTTCAGGAGACTGTCTAGGGGGAGGCGACCAAAGGAAAAGGCGGAAAACGAACGAAAGGTTTACGTTGTATGACCTGGGGCATGGAATGTCACAAGTTTGAACTTGTGGTAGGGAAGGTGCAAAATCTGAAATGGCAAATGGTTCAAAAATAGCTCTGAGCACTATGGGACTTAACATCTGACGTCAGCAGTATCCTAGACTTAAAACTACTTAAACTTAACTAACCTAAGGACATCACACACATTGATGCCCAAGGCAGGGTTCAAACCTGCGACCGTAGCAGCAGCGCGGTACCGGACTGAAGCGCGTAGAACCGCTCGGCCACAGCGGCCGGCGGCTCGTAGCATAATGGAATATGAACCAAATGCGGTTATTCGCTAGTTACAATCTCTCGTTCAATTTGAAATACCTACATCTCCTAATTATAAAACACAATTTTTTATGAATAATGCACGTCTTGTTTCTAATTACATAATGGACTCGAAATTCCTGTTTCCATTTCAAATACAAATTCTTAATTATCAATGTTTCATGAAAGACTGTTCATACAAGTTGTTTAAATTAAGAAATCATAACAATTTGATTTTTAAGGCAAAAATAAAAACCAAATCCTCTATATTTGGACTAGGTCCATCGTTTTATACCACAGACGTAGTATCACAGAAACGAGAAAAACAGTCATTTGCACAGCATCGAGCACATAATACGAATGCTGCACAACTACATTTGCTGCTGCACCATTACAGTATGAACCCAACAGAACTGATGTGGAGCCAAGCTGCGCGATTTGGCGCGAGAAGTAACAAGACTGCTAAGCTGACAGACGTACCGGAATTAACGCACCCATCTTTCTCGCACGCCACTGTCGAACGCTGGCGGGATATAGAATGGCTCGTCATAAAAGAAGAGGAAACGCTGCGCCTGGTTGGCTTTGTGGATTCTGATGATGATAGGCAGTGGCTACAATATTTAACTATACGGTGAAATCCTTCGATACGTTACACACAGCTTATGCAGAAAACTTACCGTGCGGTTAGGAATTTTTTTACACACAGCTTATGCAGAAAACTTACCGTGCGGTTAGGAATTTTCATCATGCTTGTTTTCAGTTACAATCGTACGTAAGCTAAAAACGATAACGTGATGCGGTTTTCTTCTAGTCGCCAAAGGAGCGTATTGTGGGAAATTTGCGGTGTATTATTTCATCCTGCTTAGCAATTAAATGACATTCGAAGCTGTATTGCTCCTCTGCTCGCCTCTCTGTACGTGTGAACTGTAGCTGACCACGCCACTGCAGGCTAGCTGTACCAGCTGACTGGC
This sequence comes from Schistocerca nitens, assembly GCF_023898315.1. Taxonomy (NCBI): domain Eukaryota; kingdom Metazoa; phylum Arthropoda; class Insecta; order Orthoptera; family Acrididae; genus Schistocerca; species Schistocerca nitens. Next base: position 114,292,849 of record NC_064624.1, read on the forward strand.
CAGTGCTGTCCAAGTTAAATGCTTGTTCCAGCAAACGCGGAAGAATACATAGTGCAATGTTTACATCATGTTTTAGGCAGAGATTCCAAAATCAGGTATTGGATTGTCAGGTGTACCCAGGAGTAGATATAGACTCAGATCACAATTTAGTAGTGGTGAAGAGCAGGCTAAAGTTGAGGAGACTAGTCGGGAAGAAGCAATGTGCAAAGAAGTGGAAAGCACTAAGGAATGAAGAGATACGCTTAAAGGTCTCAGGCTACAGATACTGCAATAATGTATACCTGATTAGCCACTTAGAATGGACATCTAAAAAGGGCAGTGACAGAAAAAAGGTCAAGTAAACCAAAGTCCTGAAACACATACCTTATGAGCTATGAGCACTTTTTATGGTAGATACTGTGAAACTAGCAGTAAATAGTTTTTGTATCACTCTTTCCAATGTGTCAGTCGTTTTGTATTTCGTTCTTTGTACCTTACGAACACGTCTGTACTAGTGGAGGAGTCACTGTGTCCTGGCGGCAAAGTTTAATCATCCCCCACCTGAACGTCATTTCCGCATCGTGAGAATTCTGAGGTGCAACGACCAACGCTCTTTAAGTTACTTCCTCTGTTTGCACACACACCTGCAAATCTACCGCTATTTCCGTTGGAAACGATTAGAATAAATATCTGTTGACATCGTGTATCAGCTATGTGTGAACATTAGGGAGGCATTTCGAGCCATGGAACAGAAGGAGTTTTGGAAATGGAAAATAAAGTTTAGAAAATGCTGTGTGTTCCAGTTGTCTGCAAAGAAACTTAGGACGACTCACGACAGATACGATTAGGCAGTCCAGTTACGTTGGATTCCCCAGAAAATTCCAGCAATCTTAGATAAATAAGGGTATACACGAGAACTGCGCAGGGGGAGTGGCACCTCATCTAGGAATGGTCGCAAGTAAAAGTAGGCCGTCCTGCGAATGAGTTAGGAGGCAAGCTCGCAAATGAGCGGGCCCGTGAAAGCGCAATAGATAGCTAGAGCGGAAATTTTGCGTCAGTGATGGAATTACAGATGCAGTGCGAAAGGAAAGTGCAGGGTGTATACGTGGACGAGGAAAAAAAAAAAAAAAATCCCGGATTTTTCCCGAAAATCCCGGTTAAAGGCACACTTCCTCCCGGGTGAAAATACCATTTTTCCGTGTTAAGTGAGAGTATACTTTTCCTCAGAACTGTAAAACTTACCAGTCTTTTGAATGGTTGTTTTATACAACGGCGTAGAATTTCCCGGCAGTTTAGGCAACGAAACTCAGGGAACGAAACTCAGGGAACGAAACACGTTTTGGGAAGATGTCTGACGTGCAGCAACATGTACACTACATATTTTCTTATTACTAAAGTATAAATTCGAATTCCACCAAACACCGCATGTTACTTGCCAAAACATTGAAATCTTTATTGCGATGAAGCCTGTCATAGCTCATGTCACGTGACCTCACCAGCCGACGACAGCAAGTTGGTCTACCTCCCAAGTCAAAATAACAGCTGCTCGCAACAATGACTGCTCACTACAATTGGTCATAACAATCTGCACGAAAGCTACCGAGAAGCGGAACTGCGCAGTACCTAAAATTCTTACGTTAGCTCATTTGAATTTGAAATATTTTGGTACCATGTTGCACGTGACCTGCAATCATGAGCCGGCCAGAGTGGCCGAGCGGTTCTAGGTGCTACAGTCTGGAACCGTGAGACTGCTACGGCCGCAAGTTCGAATCCTGCCTCAGGCATGGATGTGTGTGATGTCCTTAGGTTAGTTAGGTTTAAGCAGTTCTAAGTTCTAGGGGACTGATGACCTCAGAAGCTAAGTCCCATAGTGCTCAGAGCCATTTTTTTATAATCAGAAGATTGGCCAGCAAGACGAATTTTGGGTCCTAGTGCCATTTTTTCTTAAAAGGTGTTCTTTATATTATTTTATACGTGATGTGTAAGTACTGTTTCTTTTTGTACTGTTAATCAGTTTTCAAACTGTATTTCTATGCTTTTACAATAGCAAAATGATACCATGCCTGCTGTTGTCATAAAACTTTGCCTGTGAGTTCAAGTACTAAATACTGTTCCCTCCAACATTCAGCTGTCTGTATTTTAAATGTCAAGTAGCCTACTTGTACTTACGGCTACCAGATGGCAGTCGTGGTGTCGTGTTCACCTGGCCGCACTTGTTAAGGCGGGCGCCTCCGTCTGTTGCCACCTGTGGCTTTACAGGTGTGAGCGGCCCATAGTCATAGTGGCTCGCCTTCATGCATTATTTTTAAAAAATATTTGTGACTAAAGCCCTTATGGCCTGTTATTCATTCTATACTTGACCTCTAAGTACTGTCTGTCTTGTATTGTTAGTCAGCACTTCTACTTTTATATAAAAATTTACAAACAAATTCCTTTTCCCATAAATCTGTAATTATGTTATATACCACTTTAAACATTTAAATTCGCAACAAGGCACTCTTAGAAGTGTTGAAACCTGGTTAATGAGACAAAATTTTGACCGAGGGTTCATTTGTTTCAACTTTAATTTGTAAACCGTCACTGAACCAAGCAGCCATGTTTAAAACTTTGGCTCTAGTTACTGAACTGTGCATTGTTCTTGACAAAAGAATAAACAAAAGAAAAAAGAATACAGATATATGTAACTGAAAACTATGGTGTAGCTACAGAAAGAGATGGAGTGGATTCTGAGGTATATGCTGTATAGTAAATCTTACTACAGTACATTGTCCCACTTTACGTAATCTGTTACATTTGTTTGCTTTTCGCATCTAAGATGTGGGTACTCATTTTGCATCTGACGAGGTCTTCGTTGTGACGCCTGATTTGAAACCAACAACCCGCAAAAAAGAGTTTGAAAATAAGCGTTAACTCCCCAAAAAAGCAACAAAAAGGCAGAAAAAACGAGTATTGGATCTTACAGCCTATGCATTTCTCCGAAAATGGAATAAAAATACTTAGTTTTATTCGGTAAGTCGGAAGAAAGAAGTGCTAAGGGACTTTTCAATTATAGCGTTCACATAGGGATTAGATGGGACCATTAGATTCATCTACATCTACATTTATACTCCGCAAGCCACCCAACGGAGTGTGGGGGAGGGCACTTTACGTTCCAATGTCATTACCTCCCTTTCCTGTTCCAGTCGCGTCGGTTCGCGGGAAGAACGACTGCCGGAAAGCCTCCGTGCGCGCTCGAATCTCTTTAATTTTACATTCGTGATCTCCTCGGGAGGTATAAGTAGGGGCAAGCAATATATTCGATACCTCATCCAGAAACGCACCCTCTCGAAACCTGGACAGCAAGCTACACCGCGATGGAGAGCGCCTCTCTTGCAGTCTGCCACTTGAGTTTGCTAAACATCTCCGTAACGCTATCACGGTTACCAAATAACCCTGCGACGAAACGCGCCGCTCTTCTTTGGATCTTCGCTATCTCCTCCGTCAACCCTATCTGGTACGGATCCCACACTGATGAGCAATACTCAAGTTTAGGTCGAACGAGTGTTTTGTAAGCCACCTCCTTTGTTGATGAACTACATTTTCTGAGGATTCTCCCAATGAATCTCAAACGTGGCACCTGCCTTACCAACAATTAATTTTATATAATCATTCCACTTCAAATCGTTCCACACGCATACTCCCAGATATTTCACAGAAGTAACTGCTACCAGTGTTTGTTCTGCTATCATATAATCATACCATAGAGGATCCTTCTTTCTATGTATTCGCAATACATTACATCTGTGTGTTAAGGGTCAGTTGCGACTCCCTGCACCAAGTGACTATCCGCTACATATCTTCCTGCATTTCGCTGCAATTTTGTAATGCTGCAGCTTCTCTGTATACTACAGCATCCTCCGCGAAAAGCCGCTTCGAACTTCCGACACTATCTACTAGGTCGGTGTTGTAGCCGAAATATAGCATTCACATAAGGTGTAGATGGAACCATTGGATTTCGATGTTATAGGCAACAAGCTGTTGAAAGTGATGTCGCTACAAACGGTCTCGACTGAATGTACCCACAGGACGTGTGGCCTGTAATTGAAAAAAAGTGGCGTGCCAAAGCGCCTCCTCAAAGCTTTCAGGCTTGCAGTGAAATGACCACGACGAGAAAAATCGAGAAATTGCTGTCAATGAGACCGTACCGACGATTGCCCACCCACACTGCATTCGCGAGCGGAACAGGAGTAAACAGATAATATTTTGAACAGAAATCTTATTGAGAACAGTGTTTTAATTGGTACTAATGCCCTCTGTGATGATAACCGAAACAAACAGGACCCCTATACCGTCGGTAATTACGGAAGAATTACACTGGTTGGTTTTCAGGGCTCGGATGCAGCAGACACCCATGCATTAAATACGAGGGAGTTTTTATTCAGTCAAGACGTACTCCGAAGTATCCTACCTATTTCATCGGGAGTACCGTGTCACAGCTTCACTACTAAACATGGAATAACGTCTGTTTCCGAAGCGATCAATTCCGAGGGAATCCGTAATTTTCTTTAATTTCTATTCTACCACTTAGTACCAAGCTAGAGATAGATAAAAGTGTGAGCCGCATGTTGCTGCCTTCTGACATGACTAGAACAATGAGAAAAGTGTTTTGCTCTGAGGTTAAAACTGAGAACATACTGATAATTAGAATACTAGTCTGTACTTTGCCGCTCTTTATGTCGAATCTGACATTACTACCGGCAACAGTTTTAATATTTTTTTGTGAACAAAGCTTCCACACTTCAGACAGTAGAACGTGATACGTGTCGTACAGGTAAGTACGTCACTGGATACGCGATATTCTGTGTCTGGGCGAGACTGGGAAGGCAACACGACTGTATTCAGCTTTAAACATCATTTCTATAGGGCAGCGGCACATTTAGATTGCATGCATTAAGACAATTCCCACCGTAACATCAAAGAAAAAGAACTGAAAGATAACTGTCATTGTGAAACATGAAAGCAATAAATAGTGAGCGTGTGGCACTGGTGGCCGGGAGACCCCTCGCGGGGCGGTTCGGCCGCCGCTCCGCAAGTTCTGTAAAGCCACTACGGCGACTTGCGAGTGAATGAGGACAGAATGACGATGAAAGACACACAACACCCAGTCATCACGAGGCAGAGAAAATACCTGACACCGCCGGTAATCGAACCCGGGACCCCGCGCGTAGGAAGCGAGAACGCTACCGTAAGACCACGAGCCGCGGGCAACATGAAAGTGAGATTGCGACATACGAAGGTACTTAACAATACAACACTCACAACCACGTACGACATTATCAGTGCCATTGTGGACAATCTCTCTCTCTCTCTCTCTCTCACACACACACACACACACACACACACACACACACCCTGCTGTAGGAAAGCAAATGTCCCAGAAGTGGCGGGGCAGCGGTTCTGACGTCACGTGACACCCCCCCCCTCCCCTTTCGCAACGAACGCTGCAAGCCGTGGGCTTCGTGTAGTGCTTCGTGTAAGTTTCTTATTTTATTTTTTCCAAGAAGCGAGCACGGTGAACGCTTCCTGCTACAGAACGCTGCATTCCGAGTAAAAAACTCCGTCCTCCACTTGCCTCTACGTCCGCTCAGCATTGTTGAGTAACGACACGGCTGCGATTTTAAGTCCCTGTCGTAATACCTGAGGCCCTACATTGCAGTTTAACGCGAACAATACTTTGCGCAGTCCACCTTATTTCTGGACAGTACAGAAATTACCTGCACCACGCCATACGTGTAGACGGGGTACGATCGTCAAAACACGAGCAAATTATAGGTTCAGAATGTATCCTTACAAACACTTTACTGTCATTTCCAGCATTACAAGGGCTTTTAACTCTAAATCGTCTCCGCTTTTATTTTTCAAAGTTATTTTGATTTCAGTCTTACAGAGAAGCTTATATGTACAAGTTTTTAACGTAATTAATTCGTATGAGCTGCCCATTCAGAACATTATATCGATTCCGTTGACTGTTGGCTGCCCTGGTATTTATCCGAGTGCTCGAATTTTTCTGTCTGCTCACTAGCGCTGCGCCAAGTACGATGGCTTGAACGGCTATTCTGTGGCAGCAGTTTTTGTAGCAACAGGTAGTTATTTTTAACAGTTCGTAATGCGGGGGCGTTATCTGGGCTGTGATTGGCTGATGCCGAACAGACTGAGCAGTCGCCATATTCGGTTTTTATACTACCGGAGCACTGGTGCCACATTTAGTGGCTTTGTATCGAAACTTAGGTGCAAAGAAAAAAATCCAACGAACACTCCGTTACCTGTGCGGTTTCTCACAATACAGTATAACAAGGCGACATATCGGTACACACACGCCTGCAAGCTGCAGTAACTTCAGGGTCAAATACCAAGTTTGATTTCTGCCGCTTCAAATTAACTACAGTAAGGTCAACACTGTGGGTCACCACACACAACTGTTGACGTCATAGTAGTTTTGTTTAGTCCTATCTGGAAAGTTTCGTTCGAGAAAAACTTCGTTAATAAAGCTTTGCATGAACTTGTAAAAACTGCGCCATTCGTCATGTGAAGACTGGGTACTGCCTCTAACTGTGAGAACGGACACGGCTACACCTGTTGTTATAGTTTCTTCGAGGTCTCCTCAGTGACCTCTGCACATGTTGGGACAGTATTTGACTGATGTGTCGGCTGCTGAGTCCTGACTGCACTGGACCGACGTAAGGGGTCGTGGGTTCTCTTCCGCTCAGAAATCCGTGCCTCGCCGTGGTGTGCAAGAATGCGGGGTGCAGGAGGCCCTGCAGTATCCCTTAGGCCACACAGGACGCGCCTAGGATTTTTTTTTTTTTTTTTTTTTGCATTTTTGGTTATCATTCACTATCGTTGTTGGTCTGAGTATTTACCTTTGCTGCCATTCGCTCTCACCCGACGATTAACTGCTGTTAAGATAAACAAATAAAGATTTCATTAATAAAAAATTAAAAATCGGCTCCCTCATTCTCATTTCAAGAAAGAATTACTCCCTAATTAATTTTGAGTCTCAAAGAAAAATATTCTAGAAGACCCCTAACCAAAAGAGATTACAAAGATGATAGTAATTCTCTTCTAGGCGCATTAGAAAGTAAACGACCACAGAATTTTTCATGTTTTAAGTCTACCTAGGCAGTAATGATAATTTGCACTTTGTTCTATGTAAAGAAGTAAAGAGAGTAAATAATTTGTACAGGTGATAGGTATAAAGAAGTATTCAATACTAATTTTCATTGTAGGAAAACATGAAGAGAAATAGCTGTTTCAGCCTGATAAAAAAGGAGACTAAAATTATATCTCTGACTTGGCAGAGTTAACATGTCCGCTTGGAATTGGAAAAATTTACCCGACGAAAGAAAGGAGGCATGAATGTCGAAGGGCGTATTTTCATAAATTATAAGTAGAACAATATTTGCAAACACTAGATTTGCCAAAGTATTCAGCAATTTAACCGTGAATAAACGAGAAACGGAATCATTTGTGAGTGGTAACGAAAATTCATTATATTATCTGTTGTTGTTGTTGTAGTCTTCAGTCCTGAGACTGGTTTGATGCAGCTCTCCATGCTACTCTATCCTGTGCAAGCTTCTTCATCTCCCAGTACCTACTGCAACCTACATCCTTCTGAATCTGCTTAGTGTATTGATCTCTTGGTCTCCCTCTACGATTTTTACCCTCCACGCTGCCCTCCAATGCTAAATTTGTGATCCCTTGATGCCTCAAAACATGTCCTACCAACCGATCCCTTCTTCTAGTCAAGTTGTGCCACAAACTTCTCTTCTCCCCAATCTTATTCAATACCTCCTCATTAGTTACGTGATCTACCCACCTTATCTTCAGCATTCTTCTGTAGCACCACATTTCGAAAGCTTCTATTCTTTTCTTGTCCAAACTGGTTATCGTCCATGTTTCACTTCCATACATGGCTACACTCCATACAAACACTTTCAGAAACGACTTCCTAACACTTAAATCTATACTCGATGTTAACAAATTTCTCTTCTTCAGAAACGATTTCCTTGCCATTGCCAGTCTACATTTTATATCCTCTCTACTTCGACCATCATCAGTTATTTTACTCCCTAAATAGCAAAACTCCTTTACTACTTTAAGTGTCTCACTTCCTAATCTAATCCCCTCAGCGTCACCCGATTTAATTAGACTACATTCCATTATCCTCGTTTTGCTTTTGTTGATGTTCATCTTATATCCTCCTTTCAAGACACTGTCCATTCCGTTCAACTGCTCTTCCAAGTCCTTTGCTGTCTCTGACAGAATTACAATGTCATCGGCGAACCTCAAAGTTTTTACTTCTTCTCCATGAATTTTAATACCTACTCCGAATTTTTCTTTTGTTTCCTTTACTGCTTGCTCAATATACAGATTGAATAACATCGGGGACAGGCTACAACCCTGTCTCACTCCTTTCCCAACCACAGCTTCCCTTTCATGCCCCTCGACTCTTATAACTGCCATCTGGTTTCTGTACAAATTGTAAATAGCCTTTCGCTCCCTGTATTTTACCCCTGCCACCTTCAGAATTTGAAAGAGAGTATTCCAGTTAACGTTGTCAAAAGCTTTCTCTAAGTCTACAAATGCTAGAAACGTAGGTTTGCCTTTTCTTAATCTTTCTTCTAAGATAAGTCGTAAGGTTAGTATTGCCTCACGTGTTCCAACATTTCTACGGAATCCAAACTGATCTTCCCCGAGGTCCGCTTCTACCAGTTTTTCAATTCGTCTGTAAAGAATTCGCGTTAGTATTTTGCAGCTGTGACTTATTAAACTGATAGTTCGATAATTTTCACATCTGTCAACACCTGCTTTCTTTGGTATTGGAATTATTATATTCTTCTTGAAGTCTGTGGGTATTTCCCCTGTCTCATCCATCTTGCTCACCAGATGGTAGAGTTTTGTCATGACTGGCTCTCCCAAGGCCATCAGTAGTTCTAATGGAATGTTGTCTATTCCCGGGGCCTTGTTTCGACTCAGGTCTTTCAGTGCTCTGTCAAACTCTTCACGCAGTATCTTATCTCCCATTTCATCTTCATCTACATCCTCTTCCATTTCCATAATATTGTCCTCAAGTATATCGCCCTTGTATAAACCCTCTATATACTCCTTCCACCTTTCTGCCTTCTCTTCTTTGCTTAGAACTGGGTTGCCATCTGAGCTCTTGATATTCATACAAGTGGTTCTCTTCTCTCCAAAGGTCTCTTTAATTTTCCTGTAGGCAGTATCTATCTTACCCCTAGTGAGACAAGCCTCTACATCCTTACATTTGTCCTCTAGCCATCCCTGCTTAGCCATTTTGCACTTTCTGTCGATCTCATTTTTGAGACGTTTGTATTCCTTTTTGCCTGCTTCATTTACTGCATTTTTATATTTTCTCCTTTCATCAATTAAATTCAATATTTCTTCTGTTACCCAAGGATTTCTATTAGCCCTCGTCTTTTTACCTACTTGATCCTCTGCTGCCTTCACTACTTCATCCCTCAGAGCTACCCATTCTTCTTCTACTGTATTTCTTTCCCCCATTCCTATCAATTGTTCCCTTATGCTCTCCCTGAAACTCTCTACAACCTCTGGTTCTTTCAGTTTATCCAGGTCCCATCTCCTTAAATTCCCACCTTTTTGCAGTTTCTTCAGTTTCAATCTGCAGTTCATAACCAATAGATTGTGGTCAGAATCCACATCTGCCCCTGGAAATGTCTTACAATTTAAAACCTGGTTCCTAAATCTCTGTCTTACCATTATATAATCTATCTGATACCTATTAGTATCTCCAGGATTCTTCCAGGTATACAACCTTCTTTCATGATTCTTGAACCAAGTGTTAGCTATGATTAAGTTATGCTCTGTGCAAAATTCTACAAGGCGGCTTCCTCTTTCATTTCTTCCCCCCAATCCATATTCACCTACTATGTTTCCTTCTCTCCCTTTTCCTACTGACGAATTCCAGTCACCCATGACTATTAAATTTTCGTCTCCCTTCACTACCTGAATAATTTCTTTTATCTCGTCATACATTTCATCAATTTCTTCATCATCTGCAGAGCTAGTTGGCATATAAACTTGTACTACTGTAGTAGGCATGGGCTTTGTGTCTATCTTGGCCACAATAATGCGTTCACTATGCTGTTTGTAGTAGCTAACCCGCACTCCTATTTTTTTATTCATTATTAAACCTACTCCTGCATTACCCCTATTTGATTTTGTATTTATAACCCTGTAATCACCTGACCAAAAGTCTTGTTCCTCCTGCCACCGAACTTCACTAATTCCCACTATATCTAACTTTAACCTATCCATTTCCCTTTTTACATTTTCTAACCTACCTGCCCGATTAAGGGATCTGACATTCCACGCTCCGATCCGTAGAATGCCAGTTTTCTTTCTCCTGATAACGACGTCCTCTTGAGTAGTCCCCGCCCGGAGATCCGAATGGGGGACTATTTTACCTCCGGAATATTTTACCCAAGAGGACGCCATCATCATTTAATCATACAGTAAAGCTGCATGTCCTCGGGAAAAATTACGGCTGTAGTTTCCCCTTGCTTTCAGCCGTTCGCAGTACCAGCACAGCAAGGCCGTTTTGGTTAATGTTACAAGGCCAGATCAGTCAATCATCCAGACTGTTGCCCCTGCAACTACTGAAAAGGCTGCTGCCCCTCTTCAGGAACCACATGTTTGTCTGGCCTCTCAACAGATACCCCTCCGTTGTGGTTGCACCTACGGTACGGCCATCTGTATCGCTGAGGCACGCAAGCCTCCCCACCAACGGCAAGGTCCATGGTTCATAGTCAAATATAGTCAAATATAGTCAAATATAGTAGAGGGCGAACTGTGCTTTACACAACGTTGCATCACTTACTGTGAGAGCAGAGTTTTCGTGTGTTGGAATTTGCGAGATATTTGACCAAATGTGGCAGCTGCAACCGCTGTGTGGGGGTGAGCGGTTCGAACCACACCGTCTGCATCGCGTGCAACAATTGAAAGCCGCAACAGCAGACACACGGGCCGGAAGCGCCTTCTGATTTGCGACACAAGGCAGGGAGCAGTCGAAGATGGCCATTTCGCCTCCATGCTGATATTGAGAGACGTCACCACAAAGATGTCCACAACGACCAATAATAAACGGGCAGCGGGTTTCGTTATCGTACGGTGGACGATGTGGCCAATGTTCTGATGGCATAATAAAGTTCTGATTGCATAATAAATGCCCACGGTTGTGGAATTATGACACAGACTAGTTTTTCACTGGAACTTCGTAACTTTCTTGTACCATTGTAAGGAGACTCGGGTGCTGCCAGTGTGTGTTTGCTGTTGCGGCCGTCACATCGAGCGCTCAGAACGTCGACGTGGACGGCAGATACACGCAATAAACAGACTCCGGACAGACACCTGTGCACGTTGAATTTCTTCTGGACTTCAGCAGTTCAGGGCCGTGTCACATCACACACGTGTTGGCAGCGTTACCTCGTAGACTTGTTTTAATTTGTCCGTTGGCCTTTCTTGAAAACGCCTATTTTTTCAATCGCTTGGTACCACTCATCGTTCCAGCGGTCTGCGATGAACAGCTTCTGTGGCGGGAGCAAGTTCTTCCTCAAAATTTGTGCAGAATCTTGAAGGTACCTCACCCAGTGCAGATGCTTTCCACTGTTTAGGGTTTTTAGGTGGTTTTATGTTCCGCAACCACTTCACATCTGCCATTATTTCGGCGTTAGTGCGAAAACAGATGAGTTGAAATGGTTCACATGGCTCTGAGCACTATGGGACTCAACTTCTGAGGTCATCAGTCCCCTAGAACTTAGAACTACTTAAACCTAACTAACCTAAGGACATCGGACAAAGCCATGTCCGAGGCAGGACTCGAACCTGCGACCGTAGCGGTATCGCGGTTCCAGACTGTAGCGCCTAGAACCGCTCGGCCACCCCGGCCGGCAGATGATCTTCGACCGTGAAGTAACTTCGGAAAACAGTATAAACGATTAATTCGTTATCAGAGATCCATATTTTACGAAGTACCGCGTGTACATATAGGATCCGTGATTGAATAGAAGCATAAACCCACCAAGTTTACATTTTGCACACTACAGATCTTCTGTGAGGGACTTCTGACACGAAACACAAAAGCGGTAGTAAAGTTCGTTCCGTACCTCGCGTAGCAACACGCTGTCAGTGGCCAGCACAGAAACACTGACGCCTTCTCTGAGCTGTTCCAGTGTTTCTGGCAGTGGGGGTGGGAGAACGCTGTCCCCTGATGCACCCCCTAAGGAGGAAGCCACCTTTCCATATAAATGCAAGGTTGCTTCGTCACCGAAGTTCAGCACGGGGGCGACATGTTCATCCTCCAGTGCTGCCTCCATTGTGGCGCGAATCTGAAGGCTCCGGCCGCAACCTTCCGCTTTTAATTGTCGTGCGAAGTGTTACCGCCGACGCATGATCTTCCCAACACTTTGCTGCGGTATTTCGAGTTCGCGGCTTGTGCCTGCTGTTGACTTCTTTGGACTGCGTACAAAAATCTCGTTCACTCCCGTCCACGGTTGTAGCTGCCACATTTGTTCAAATATCTCGTGTATTCCAGCAAAGGAAATCTCTTCCGTCGCCTTGTCGACATTTAGTAAAGGCAGTGCATTCGTACGGTGGGGTGGTCGGTACAGTTTAAACTCGCTGGTCTGAGTTTACATCCACCCTGAGTTTACATCCACCCATCAGTCGTATCTGTAGTTGTCATACTTTGGAAATTTAGAATTCTGGAAACGAGTGAATCATTTCCGGTAGTCCTGTATTTCGCCTTCTGTCTGTCGCCTTCCGTTTCCGTACCGGTGTGGTCACTAAGCGACTGAACTCATGATTTCGACACGCTTGGTGGTTTTATGTAAGGCCAAAAGTTCTCTTAATTATTCGTTAGACAGGTTGGCAATACTGTATTTACAAGTCCTTAGACTAATATAGATAATATTTGCACACATAACCTGCCTCCAAGGATGCACGTGACAATGTTATCAAAGTACTTCTGTGCGTCTCCAATTAATCACTGCAGCGCCTAATATTTCCGTTCACAGAATGTACTAGCACTTCTGTACTAACTGACCACACAGCGACAAAACTACGTACTGACTTCAATGCTCATACCTGTACTGCGTACATTACCATCTGCCATCTTGCCGTAAGCAATCAACGATTACGTACGTGAATGTATCGGAACTATATTACTCCTTTCCAGAACACTATTTATTAAGTACGTACATCCAACTCAACGCAATTTCGCTCCTGACTAACGTACTCTTAGACAAAGACGCAGGTATCATTAATAGGTAGCGTGTGTTTGAATTCTAAAATTAATGTCTAGAACTTCATTCAGTGCAAAGTACGAAAAATAAATACACCAATGGCTTTACTCTTCCTGCAAAATAATGCTCAGTAGTTTATATATCATAGTGTTTTCTAGAACGTATGGTGACCTATCATTGTCGTTATTCATTGTTGTTCACGTCCTACTGACACTATGGTTTCCTTATAGTATCAGTGACGGATGGATCCTTTCCTTAGCTGAAATTTCGATTACAACATACGAAGTGCCACAGTAACTGATCCGTTAAGTTCTTTTAAGAGCAGATGGACCTCTACAATAGCGCAGACTTGTACACACTATATACATAATTTTCGTTACCACTCACGAATGATTCTGCCTCTCGTTTATTTATTCTTCACTGAAAACATACTGAATCTGTAGTTTAGTTCACTGTTGGCTTCCATCTAGAAGTGTGGTATCCGAACACGGAAGCTCCGAAGTACCAGTTTGCATGGAAAATTTTTCTCGATAATTTCACATCTCCAGAGAAAAACCGATTGTGAAGGGACTTTTCCAGAATGCGATTTTCACTCTGCAGCGGAGTGTGCGCTGATATGAAACTTCCTGGCAGATAAAACTGTGCCGGACCGAGACTCGAACTCAGGACCTGTGCCTTTCGCGGGCAAGTGCTCCAACAGAAGATCGCGAGTTCGAGTCTCGGTCCGGCACACAGTTTTAATCTGCCAGGAATTTTCGATTGCGAGGATTAGAGATTTTGTACAGAAACGAATTTTCTTTTAAATGGCGGTTAACACAAGAACTGGGTGTCTTCAGTTTTAGAAACGTTCAGTCATAAATAAAGCAATTGAACAAAAGCAATGTGTTGATAGCAGACTTTCTTTTATAGAAAGTTTGGAAAAAGCATTCTTTACACCAATTGCTTCATATTCAATTAACTAATTAAACCAAACAAGCAATAAGCCTCCTCAATCAGGCGATAGCAAGGAAAGGTGTTTGTATCTTCCCTCGAACCGCTTTTTCGCAATAAAGATCAGCGGTAATGGTTTATTTCCTATTGTACTTGGACGAAATACAAACAGTGTTTGTCGGTATTTTGCGTGATATTTTAGAGTCCTCCAGGAGTTGTATTGAACGACGAGCTGCCGACACGGTAGCTCAGCCTGCTCGGTCAGAGGGTTAGCTACCCTCTGTAGCAAAAAACTGAGTGAACCTGAACGGGTGTCATCGGACGTCCGCCCCGAACATATTCAACGAACAATATACAACGAAATGAGAAAAAAGAAACTGCGTCAGCGTAATGGTTAAGCTGTTTGACTGTTAATCGAAAAGTTCCGAGTTCAAACCTTGTTGGTTGCTTGATATTTTCTTTATTTAAAAACAATATCGAAATGTCTTACTTCATGAATTTTATTCGTCTGAATGTAATTTTGAAATTTATGGTGCTCTGTCTCTTCATTATAATCATAACAAGTTTTCGGTTTTTCTAATTTTGTCCTCCAATATTTCTTTTCATAGCAATTAAAAACAATGAAAAGGCACACATACAGTATTCATGTTATCTGTTTTGTTTGTATATCTTCTCTTCCGCAGCCGCTGTTTTACTATTCATATTGAGATATATTCTTTTGCGACAGTATTAAAAGTAATATTTAGAGCAGAATTTCGGCTCGTACGTTGCCGAGCTACTTGACTGACGCAATTCCTTGCTTCGCTGCTTTGAAACATCATATTCAATGTTTTCGTCGACTTATCGATGTTTTGGCAAGTATTTGCAGTCCGTTGTGACAAACACAAATTGTTGGGCACTGCACCTCACTGATCATATTTTTTAGTTTCTATGTTTTATTACGTTCACAATTCAGTTTTGTATACTTCGCCAACTTTGTTTTAATCAGAACGTTTTAGAAAAAAGCGAAATGACTGGTATAAATAAAAGTTTTATTACAGTCGCTAAAGATGGAATATTTCCCAATTTATAAACACTGTTAATGTTATAAAGGGTGTTTCATTTTAACTGGGGACATTGAAATCTCTTGAAAACGACACACAGAGCCAAAAGAAATCCTAATGAAAATTAGTTCCTCTCGAAAGGGGGCATCCAATTCTAACAAATTTGATCACAAATTCGTCGGATTTTGTATCATTGGATGACTTCGATGAATAGATACTTAAAAATATTGGATTCAAAGATGTACATACAAATGACGAAAGGAAGGTTTTAATGGAACGTAGTGATATCGCTGGTTCAAGGGCACAGTTTATATCGCTGGTTCAAGGGCACAGTTTTTAACACGTATTATTGAAGTAAGAAAATCAGGGAATTAGAACATTTTTTCCTTGGACGAAACATTGGTAAACCAAAATCAAACAAGAAAAGCGTGTTGGAAAATGAGTGATGGTTCGGGTGGGTGTAAAGTACCAGTTGGTAAAGGTGGACGAATAATTCTTCTTCACGCTGGTTCTGCTTCCGGATTCATTCCAGAAAGCAAATTAGTGTTCCGGGCAAAAAAGAGCAATTCAGTGGATTATCAGTCCGAAATGAACTCAGAGACATTTAAATTGTGGTTTAGGAATCAGTTTCTCCGTTACTTGCCTGCAAACTCGGTGATTGTAATGGACAATGCGAGTTATCACTCCGCTGTTGACAAGACACCCACAACAAGTACAAAAAAAGCCGGTATCATGTTGTAGCTTGCAAGTAAAAATATACCACATACTGCAAACCAAACTCGTGCCGAAATGTTGAAACTTGTAGCGCTCCATAAGCCTCGCACAAAAGTTTATGAAATCGATTGTATTGTTCAGGAAGATGGACATATAGTTTTGCGTTTGCCACCGTGTCATTGTCACTACAATCTGATCGTGTTAATTTGGGCACAAGTGAAAGGGTATGCCACAGAACGAAAAGTGACATTTAAAATTGCCGCTACAGAAAGGCTTTTGCACGAAGCACATGACAATTACTCCTTCAGCGTGGGCTGAATGTGTTCGGCATGCACAAAGGCTACAGGAGGAGGACATGGAAAGGGAAACTGTAATTGACAATCTGATTGAACGCATCGTCATCACTCTTAAGACCTGATGATTCGGAACGCGACACTGACTACAGCGATGCAGATGACAATCGCAGCGATTGACAACAATGAAAGGTAAGGCCCTTACACAATAATATTCACGTTCTTTCTTGTTTGTTACACAGTCGCTGTTTTACAATGGTATTGAAACATATTCCTCTTTTGCAACTGTAATAAGAGTCTTATTTAGACCAGACGCGTTTTTCTCTTTTGAAGCATCTTCAGTGCACAGTATTTCGTCTCCTCCATTGTTAAGTAACCTTTCGTAGTTTTGCGCTGCGGTAACAATATTCAACGTTTGTGTCGGCTGATCAGTGTTTTAGCATATAAATGCTGTTTGTGTGTGCCACACACAAAATTTATATTTGACATAGCTCAGAGCACTTCACTGATAAGTCCTAATGGTTTTGTAAGTACAAAGTTTTGTTTAATGTATTTTGCCTACTTCCTTTTGATTGATTGAAGTGATTTAAAATAAAGCCAAACGCCCGGTGTAAACAAAACTTTTATTACAGTCGCGGAAGACGGAATATTTCTCAATATTACATACGACACCTATCTGGTACTTAAATGAGATATTGTTATACAGTAAATTTTTATACGAAATTTAGGTATCTTTTCCAGATTTCATTCTCAACATTGTGGCAACTGAAATCGACCATACGGAAAGTATACGCTATGGACTTTTACCTCCGCAAACTGTTCAAAATTTTGTGCAATGGTTTACTACATTTAACGCTGCACAATAACTGCGTTGAACATCGAAACAAAATTAAGTCATTTATGGGGGGAAGGGATCAGTCAAGAACATGTGTAAAAATCAAATTTTTGGGCCCAATAGTTTTTGTGAAATCTAATGATAAGTGTGTCAAATCAGTGGCAATACCATGTTTCTGCACAGGCGAGCAGTGCAGTGATGACAAAATGCGGGGAGCACGTCTCTGTAGCAGCGAAAGGCTTAATGCGGCCGTGGTGGGTTTACTTCATAAGCTGCGCGCTCCCCCCTAAACGTAAGTTTGGGAACTATACTATACTATGGCGCTGCTTCTCTTGGCGCGTGCGTCGTGTGCAACTGGCCCCGCGTCTTGGGCGGGCATGCGCGAGCCGCCAAGATAAAAGAACTGAACTATAGTTTCTCAGGATGTTTGTTGTCGGGAATGTAGCGATAGAAAGAGGGCTTCAGTGCACTATTATTCCCACTATATTGTTTCTAGAATCAACATGAATATTATACAGAAGGCCATTAGTAATCAATATGTGTTGCCACTGCATTGGAAAGCACGTTTCGTCGTAACATCAGCAATAAAAAGTTCAACTCGATTATTTATTGTATTATTCAGAAGCCATACTGATTGTTACCGATAACTCGCGTCGTAAGTATGCGCGGGAATATTCTTCAGATCCATTTTGTTTATTTTTAGACCACTCGGCCAATGAGCTAACGAAAATTTGAAAGCACACGAAAAAGGGTAACTTAATAGTGAGACGCAATAAAACAGAGCAAACGAAACAAAACCGTGGACGGAACAGCCCGATCTGTACTGTAGACTTGGCCGCTGTTTCTATGTTTCGATACAGTGTATCGATACGTGGAACTGTTTCAGTGTTTCGAAACGGCTGTGGTTCTGTGTTTCGAAACAGTGGTGTTTCATTCTGCCCTGTCTCTAACAACGGAACCAGATTCGATCTGGAACCAGACACAAAAACTGTATCGTTGTTTCAAGATAACGCTGTTTCACTCCACTTAAGCGTGGAACGGACTAATTGTATAGAAACAGACATGTTTCATTCCGCTCTGTGTCGGATGAGATTCGGGCACAGATACTGAAACACATATAGCGTATCACTTCATGAAACTCTTTCAAGAGTGTCGAAATATTTTTCACGAACAACAGCATGAAGCTTAAGATTTCCGAAAATAAAAATTCGTTTCTAGCTGACTGCCCGATTCTGAAAGGGCGTAATATCTACTTTATAAACACTAACCAAACAATAAAATAACGCACACTATTCACATTCAAAATAATAAATGTGTGAAAATCATTCAGTTATATTACACATATTTTATAACATACGCTTCTCTGTTCATGTACACTAATGATATCGAAAAACGCAAGTAAGCCTACAATATCTTGAATAAAAAGGGCGCGGAGTGGCAGTTTTAAGACATATACGTAAATCAGATGTGGGTATAACTGCAAGCAAGCCGCTTGATGTATCACTGGTGGTGTTCTGGTGAACGGGAAGGGCTGGGAAGCGGGGTGAATTTATGTAGTAATGGTTCGAAACACCTTGAGGGACAAAAATTTTTCCCGTTATATATTCGAATTACGTGGCGTTATTTGTGAGTATAGTTAATGTGCCTATTCTCCACAATGATTTCCTTTATGTGCATGGAAATTAGCTGGATGGGTAATGTACTACATACTAACGGAATGTGGGAATCCCAGAAGCGTATCCGTTTTTTCTGCAGTTTGCTCCCGCCTCCAGTTCCGTTCGTGGTGGTTCTACTGTCTTCAGCTATGGCGGTATGAAGCACTGTGGGGGATTATTTTAAGAGGATGAATCCCGAGGAAACGTTCGGCAGTGTTGTCGTTTAATAGTTCAACTTCTTGCTTAAACAGACTTTTGGGACATTAGCATCCAACAGTCAATTTAAGTGAAACTCGGTCGAAACCAGTTTTTATGAATCTGGAAAGTGACGAAGCCAGTTAAACTCCCACAGCAATTGTTCAGGAATCTGCCGATTCAGATCTGGGTAGGTGTGGTGCAATAAGAGCAGTACCTTCATCCAAACGAGCCAAAATAGACGAATAAATGTTAAGGCGTGTTGTTAAAGAATAGTTGAGAGTGAAGACTTTAGAAAAATGACATTTATAAATGAAAAATATTTACCCCCAGTAGAAAAACCGTCTCAAACAGTTTACTCTCTCAAGTGTTAGACAACACCCTAACACGAGTACGATGTGCAGTGCAAGCTACATCCTACATCTGCATTACGACTGATGGATGGACGTCTGTGAGCAATGAGAATTATATTGCAGTGACTGCTCACTTCATTAATGAAAACTGCAATCTTAAGTCATATTTGATATCCATAACAAGCATACAGCTAAAAACATTTCCAGTGAATTACAAAATGTGATATCAGCTTTGGGTATAACCAAAAAAATTATAGCTTGCACTACAGATAATACATCTAATATGGTGGAGGCATTGATGATGTGCAAATGGTGGCATGTACCTTGTTTTGCACTTACACTGAATTTAACTGTGGAAGTAAGCCTTGAACCAATTACTGAGACAAGAGCAAAAGTGAAGTCAATAACGGAATTTTTCAAAAGAAGTCCTCAAGCATTTGAGAAATTACGCAATATTCGGAAGCAAATGGGCGTCCCTATTTTAACGCCGAAACAAGATTGCCCTACGAGATGGAATTCCTTGTATGAAATGTTTGACAGGCTTTTGAAAATCAAATAGCCTTTACATCTTCAGTGCGGATTTACAAACGAAACTGTCCAACGGTCAGGTATTGAAAAATCTTGTGAAATACTATCTCCTTTTGTGCAAGTCACAACAGAAATTAGCAGCGAAAGAAATGTAACCTTGCCAAAAATTCTTATTAAGCAAAGGTTTACAAAGTCACTGTCAGACCTAAAAATCAGATTAGAGCAACGAGGCCATTAATACAGTAACTGCTAAACTTGAGGATGGAATCTGTACCTGCCTGTACGAATTATTTAAATCTTAGTCTGGATTTTATACTTCAAGGAAACATTCCGACCTCTACATTTCAGTCACCTTGACATGTTTTAACATGTTTTCCAGTTCTATCAGGTTACATATTATGAGCTGTACCCAGCTGACTAATGTTTGATGAAAAACTGCCATATTTGACCATTGCGTTATATGCTCCAGTCTGTTATGGCAATTTTTTGAGCTCTGTGTATCAGTAACTTTGCAGGCCTGCTCTGTGAGACAAACAATGGTAAATTTAACTGTAAGGAAAGAGTGAGTGGCACACTCATAAATGTTGTTTCAGTGCCTCGCTTCCCAGAACGCTATCTCAATAAATTAGATCTCATGATATGCAAGAGCCCATACAAATTTTCACTCATAAAACTATCAAAATTAGGAGCTACAATACAGGGAAAGGAGTTTGGGAAAATCTGCTATGTCAAACATACCGACTCTGTCCTCAGCCAGTTGGAAAGTATAAAAGTCACACGACACGAAAGCAGCGCATTTGCTGTAGGAAATATAAAACTGTCAAGACACCTAAGTGAACGTTTCATACTTTCTGCGATTTAATTCGCACACACACATCTTATTTGTGTTTATACGGAAATATTTATACAGTACACATTTAAGATGACAATGTTAGGTCTACACGAGTACAAAACACAAACTGTTTCGAAACTGCGTATCGAAATATTACATTGTATTGTTTTATTTGTTTCGAAACAGGTACGTGTTTCAGTTCGCCCACCTCTACTGTACTCGCCTGGGACGTGGGGACTTCCCCGGGGTGCCGTGCGCACGTGTCAGAGGCGTGCGGGGCTGGCTGGCTGCACCGACGCCTCTTCGTGCAGAGGCTGCGCGCGTCTTGTTCAAAATTAAATGGCTCTGAGCACTGTAGGACTTAACTCCTGAGGTCATCAGTCCCCTAGAACTTAGAACTACTTAAACCTAACTAACCTAAGGACATCACACGTCCGTGCCCGAGGCAGGATTCGAACCTGCGACCGTAGCGGTCACGCGGTTCCAGAGTCAAGCGCCCAGAACCGCACGGCCACACCTGCCGGCGTGCCTTTACACTAGGGACGAACGGTGCCCACTAGTGAAAAATAGTGCCGATAACAACGTATTTCGCTCCATGACATCAAAATGGACATAGAACACTCTTCGAAATCTAACATCCGTAAATACGTGCCGCAGCAAGATTTCTTGCATTTCTTTGGCTCCAGCAACTTACAACGATACTGTAACCTGTCGGGCTAGCCTAGACCTCGGGCTATGCAACACATAACTTTTCCAGCACAGCATACATTACAAAAAATAAGATGGCAGCCATTCTGTTGTGTCCGCAAGTGCGTCACGTCACACAGCACATCATTACGCCACGAGTCAATGTGGAAGTCCGGTATCGGCAGCTGCGACCTACTCCAGTTCAGACAGCCGCCTGTACTGAAGATACGGGTATTTACAGGACGTACCTAGAGTTGGTGCTTTAACAGAAATGAAACACACGACGGGAGTCAGACAACTATAGATTTCTTTTAACTGACTGACTACTGAATGGTTGATGACCAAACGGGCCACACAGGCGACAGCGAAATTTTCGCCAATCGCTTTTTTCTTCGACAGAGGCGGCTGGTCGGAAGTAAAATGCACCTACTCGCCGATGTCCACTGTGGTCTGTAATTATCGTATGGCAACGCAACTTGGTAGATATGCTAACGCGTTAATGCGATACCTGTCTGCGCTGGAAAATTTTTTTTCCAGTTTTGGTTACCAGGTGCGAATCTCTCGCTGTGCAACATCTCTCCGAAGTCTCCGGTGCTCATACTGAACGAATTGTGCAAGTGGCGGTTAATAATAAAATCAACATTCTGCGTTCCTCAACTTGTTTCGCCCTTGCTGCCCACGTTCCGTTCCCAATCCATTACTTATAGAAACATTTCCAAAATTGGAAATAATTTCTTTCCAGTGTAAATCCGTTCCCCATTGACGCATCAGTATAGCTACCGATCTTCGCGGCCATACGACAGCTAACGGCCCACGCCGGACCCCCGCGGGTGTCTGAACGTCTGACGGCATTTTTATGAAACTGTTTTTCTGCTGCGGCTACTGTTCATCCGTCAACGTCACATTTCCCCACACTTCCACACGACTAATCTCGCTACACACGAGACGTTTTGGAGAGGTCTTTTAATACGGTGTGCATCAATTGCGTTGCATATTTTCTGATAGACCGGTATAAATACGAAAACCACCACACAAACTTCAACGTCAAAAGAGTGAAAGCAATTTGGAGCACCGATATCGGGGTAATTATTATTCACAGAATTCCTGCGACTTTTATCAAATCATACTGTCCCTGCGACAGGGAAGAAAACTTAACTTCGAAAACCGGTACATCAACACACCGATTGTCCAAATTGAAAATTATATAGTTGTGGTACTCAAATTTGCGTTTCATGGCGATGTGCACTCTAACTGATACACATTTTCAGCACTGCGTCAGTAAGACGTTAGTGCCTGCCCGTAATTCCGAAACAGAGACTTAACATCGATAATGGGTAAGGCTTCATTAACAGTAAGAGTCTAAACGAAGTATTTACTATAGGTTTCAGTCAAATATAATTAGCAAATCTCTCTACAAATGTTACCATTCTGACGTGATTCACTCCTGTGACGGAAAGCGACAACAGAAATCTACCTCCACGTTCCATACTATTGCACTGGAAATGAGAAATTAAATCTCTACTCTGCCGTCGTTAATAGCCTGCACACAAAAATTTACACTGCACTTTAATCGTGTCATTTGAACCTCAAGTACAGAAGTTTGTGACAGTTTCACAATCGGTAATATACCTTCTTTCGTCACTTACGATGCGATAAATGCGCAAGCACGACAAGCCACGCAGAACACGACGCGTCTCAAAGAGATCGCCGATGCGTTGCTTTGTCGACACACCAGGCTGTCTTATCAGACAAATATTAACACGAGAACGGACAGACGAAGCGCTGCAGCGTCGTGTAGTGCAGAAAAATTGTGGTGTGTTATCGCTTCCCTTTCATCAGTACTCTCATACTAGGAGACGTGACGTCACAGAACGATAAACAACAATGCGAAAGGTTTACTTCAAGAGGCACAAACATTACGATAAATTCTCAAGAATTCGCCAACTACCAATCAAATCTTCGCCTCAGTCTAACCAGGATATTAGACAAAGCAACAAATCGCTCGCGCATCGCAATCTCAACTCCAGATAATTGTAAAAATAGTGAAATGAACGCGAGTGCTGCGTGTCATGGCCAGAAGCACGTCGGCATGGCGCCACGTGTTGTGATCCGCGAGTGGATTACACAGTATTCGGAATGCCCATGCACAAAACGACTTCCGACGTCTGATTACTTTCCAGACGATTTAACGTGTGTAATACTTGATGTTAAGCCTGTAGGCGAGAAAAAGTTTAGGGACGGTTTGAAATTATTCTTATCGTGTTTTCGAAGTCGCCAAAACAAAAGCCAGTTTTTCGCGCGGCTAAACGTGTGTGTCGTTATATCTGTACGACGATGTAATTCTGCCAACACTTCGTATGGGGTGCGTGGACAATGTCAGCAAACTGTTGGCAATATAGGGTCAGTTACAACGAAGTAATAAATTAAAACGTTAAGTGTGATGCCGAAGGGGACCGCATGACCGGCGAAATGTGCTACTTCACGTATGTGTGTGTGTGTGTGTGTGTGAGGGGGGGGGGGGGGGCGAAAAATATCTTAAGTGTTTGAAATGTCGTCTGGAGTTTATTGCAAATCGCTAACTGCCGTCATCCTGAAAGACTGGCTGAATAACGTCCGCATATTTCACCGCCATGACTTACATCACCTCGACACACGCCAAGTTACCAACTGTGGTAGTTATGTTACTATGTGGACCCCGTAATGTCAGATTATACCTCTGAATGAGTACGGTAGGACAGCATTTTAGATGTTTAAAGTCGGCAAAAGTAAGCGAAATATTGAAAAACAAATTTTTGTCATCCCTGCAAACCGCTAGATAGGCAACCTGTAACCGACCTCCGGTTCCAGGCTGGCGGTCCAGTGTTACAGACAACCACGGCTGTTGGAATCATTGGCAGAAGACGCCGTGTCTTCTTATCCTTGCTCAAGTTTTCACCGGTTAAAAGGCTGGAGCAAGGCGATAAATAACGAGCAATAAATTACTGAACACTCAAACCGGTAATTTAACACCCTGTTCGCGACCCCATTGTTCGTAGCCATCGTGATTTTTAAAAGTAAGAGAATATATTAGACAAGAGGAGTTCCTTGACGTTGCCCTTATTGAGTTACGCGACAAACCACCAAAAGCGTGCAGAACATCGGCAGCTTCCAGAAATTCCAGTAGCCTGCTGGCCGCCTTACCTTTGTCAGGTCGCACGCTCCTCTCCTCTCGGCCGCTCCCTCAACAGTCAACTGTGAACTGGGCCGCACAGAGAGCCGGGGCGCGCGGCTGCCCCCACCCAGCTCTGACGTCACGGGGCGGCGTTGCCAGGCAGGCGAGGGAACGGCTGCGGCAGGGCGGGCGAGGCGTCGACGTCGGTGTCGGCACGGCCGAGCAGCCTGCGTCCCATCCACGCCACAGGCCGTTCATCTCGTTCCGCGCTATACAGCTGGTAACACCTCCCCCCCCCTCACAAAACCGGATTTCGTAAACCGATTACCAAATACCGCTTCCTGTGAACGCAAAGATGAAAGAAGACGCTGTATTTTTGTCACGGGATGAGGACGGGTGTGTACAGATGATTTTCCGTCGCGATTCGTCTCGATCATTTGCTACGCCGGAAGTGAAGGACGGATGTAACAAGTTGTCGTTAAAGAACGTTAAAGTGCTATCAATGTTCAATTGTATTCATAGTTACGGATTAGCTATTCAGTTGTGTAACAAATTTGTAGTAGATGCAACCGAGGTGGTGGCGTTAAGTTCCTATCGGACCAAACTGCTGAGCTCGTCGGTCCCTCAGCTTACACACTACTTAATCCAACTTACACTAAGTTACGCCAAGGACAACACACACGCCCATGCCCGTGGCAGGACTCGAACCTCCGACGGGGGGAGGCGCGCAGATGCAACCGACACTATGTCTTCAGACTGTTAGGGACAACAGTTAGAAGTAGCCGGCAGTTGCAACACAGGGTTCGGCAGGCTCGCTTTAGTGCCCTCCATTGTCTGTTGTTTGTTGCATGTGAGGGAAACTCGTGCCCGTTAATACGAGGAGAAGAAAGTGTTCTTCCTCTAAAACCATGAAAGGAGAGTTCCCTGTCGAAGTAAACCACAACTATACGAAGGTACAATGTACGCTGTGTCGTTCAGTATTTTTCATTGAACATGGGGGACGTGTCGACAAAACGCAACACATAAAGAAAAAGAAGCGACTGATCGCCGTTTCTGCGAGAATTTCTGGCAGCATAACTTTCTTTTTAAGTACGGATAAACTACAAACAGTGGAAGACTTTGGCGTATCAAGTTGAAAATGTTAGCGGTGGAAAAGTTGTGTGCTTGTAGATGAAGCCAAGGAAAACTTACGGCCACTTATGTGACACGTTTTGACAGTCGAAATGACGCACAGCCAAGAGAAGTAGCGTTCTTTCTGTTGACCTATAACAATGAAGACATGAGACTTGGAAAGAAAAAATGCTTCACGGTGCCATTAAAGGAAAGTAACGGAGAGTTTTTAATCTGTAATTACATAGCCCGAAAAAGTACTTTGATTTTTCTTTTATCCGTTAGTCGTTTTACATTTCGTTCTTTGTAGAGTCTTTTTCTGTGAGACAGTTTGGCGTATCAAAGTGAAATTTATGTCACATACTACAAATCGAGGAACAGAAACGTGTCGCTGCGGAAGAAGTCCTGCTTGGCTTCCATACCACAAAACACAATTGTTCTTTCCGTTCAATGCACAGCCCACTGTTCTCGTCAGGGGGCTGTTTGAGAAGAAATTTGAATGTTCTGAGAGAAAGTAGGAGCCGATTTTAGTCAACGTTTTAAAAATGCTAAGTGTGTGTCTGTCATGGTTGATGCACGAAATCACGAAAGCTTAAAGTTATTACTGATTCTAGCTACATATTTCGCTCCTGCGAAAGGTGTGCAGTGCAAAGTAATTTGTCTTCCGAACACCGGCGGAGAAACGGCAGGATTATTAGCTAGGATATAGCGTTCATATTTTAAAAATTAAAAATATAGTTGACACGATTGTCACGTTTTGTCAGGTAATTGTGATACCAACTTTGCTGGCCACAGCCCGCATCTCGTGGTCGTGCGGTAGCGTTCTCGCTTCCCACGCCCGGGTTCCCGGGTTCGATTCTCGGCGGGGTCAGGGATTTTCTCTGCCTCGTGATGGCTGGGTGTTGTGTGCTGTCCTTAGGTTAGTTAGGTTTAAGTAGTTCTAAGTTCTAGGGGATTGATGACCATAGATGTTAAGTCCCATAGTGCTCAGAGCCATTTTTTTTGCTGGCCACAAGATGGGTGGAGTAAACATTGTCTGTTCCTGACTGAACAGTGTTCTCGAGGTGAGCATGGAAGGCACCCGATGTGCAGTCCATGTGGAACACACTGGAGATCAAGTGCAGAAATAAGTTCTTCCCACTGACACAGAAACAACAGTGAATTAATTTTTTCAGTATTGTGACATGGGTGAACTGAAATCATTCTGTGATTTCGTTGATACTGAATACAAAAAAGTTATAGGTAGTATTAAAACTAGATTGTTGACATTGTTCAGAGGAGTTTTTAAGAGGAGTTGATATGTATGAACCTTGGAAATCTTATTTTCTATCTCAGGGTAGGTGTCCTACGTTGCTGAAACAATTTTTCGAAAACCCACAGTCACTTATTTGGCTTCATTTCACAAATGTCAATTCTAAATGTTTTTAAATTCAATCCAAAAGTTGCAAATAACCGCGATTTCAGCGTGCTTAAAGAAAAAAAAACCATTAACAGAAAGTTTGGTAAATTTCAAACTTCAATAATTTTTTCATTTTTATTTAACTTGGGAAAGGAAGTATTTTTACTCAGTCAAAATACGAGCCTGTTATCAATTTATTTTAAGACACTCAGCTAACTTATTTGGAAAAATGGAGTTCTCCACTTCAACCTCTGCAATCATTTCATTGTACAACGATAAAAAATTCTGTTTCTTGGGCTGAATTTTTAAATTTTCTGATAATTCTGAAGACAGTAGACTGATGTGTAACATTTCAGATAGGATGTGTGAACAACATTGTGTCGCAGAAACTTGAGGAATGGGAAGAAGCTAATTTGGAAACAGCTAAGAGATAGTGTGATGTATTCCACCCCCTTAAAAGTACAGGTACTTCATGTAAAAATAGAGAGACGCTTGTGAGTTTTGCTCTTGCTGCACCAGTCACAACTGCTGTTGTGGAAAGAGTATTTTCACCTCGAATTGCTAGAGATTCTGAAGACAGTGCGCGACGAAATAGACCCGTTTCATCGGCTCCGAACACGTCTTTCGGATCATAATCCGCAATTAGGTCGCACACTATTGTCTCCCGTTCTGTTGCTACACTTTGCTGCACATCCTTAGCTTCCCCACACACTTCATTCCACACGATGTTGTGCCTAGCTCTGAAACTGTACAGCCTTCCCGTGTATGCATAAACCCGGTGTTTCCAAGCTCTTTGGCTCACTATGCAACGTGGGTCCAGAAAAAGGTAAGTTATTTTCCCACGCACTTACGAACCATTCCCACATTATTCCGTTAATTTCTTCATCTCCCGTCTTCTTCGCCTTTCTTTTCATTCTCCCCATCCCAATCATCCATTCATCCAGTATCTTCTTCTTGTTTCTTAAAGCATCGTAAATTTGTTTTTTACCGCATTTGAAACGCAGCATTATTTCGTGTACGGAGAGTTGGTCTTTCTCACTCGTCTCGATTATCTTAATGTTTTCATTAACTGAAAGTGTTTGCGACTTGTACTTTTCCTTCGAATCATTTTATCACTTACGGCGCTACTAGTCAAATGAAACGGACAGAACATAATTCTGTTAGTGCGTCATCGGAACAACACTCGTCTCCTTCACTGCACCGATTGCAGCAGCGTCCACAGCTGCGCCACAGTGTTCCAGCGTGCGCCCCCTCCTCCCCCACCTCACACCAATGCGTCAATAATAATGGAAAACCAGAGACCCCGCCAAACCGAGCGCTCACGAACGAACCATTTCCTTTGATGCTCCGACACTACTCGCTAACCTGTTCGTTGCACAGAGCGGTTCAGTCTGATGTCCACGCCCGCAGCACATCTGCTCTTTTCTCGTTTTGCGCCGCTCAGCAGACAGTCAGGCATGTATTGTCTTTGTGTCAAAATTAACTTTCGGCATTACACAGTGAATTCTTAATAAAGTCGTAGAATTAGCGATCCGTTTTAGACACGTTCCGCTGTATATATATATATATATATATATATATATATATATATATATATAAAGTTAGCTTGTAAAAGTATATTCAATGTGTCGGGAGTGAAATACTTCTACGGTTTGGGCAGATTTCCGACTTATACACGTTCTGAATTGATCAAATTTTACTGTATTTTATTTTGTGTCAACTCTCGAATGAAAATATTTTCTTCATATTTCGTGTAAAATCACCTTGTGAAGCAATCAGAGTACCTTAGATTTTAATGTTGCTGGCAATCGTAACAGATCATAGCGACATTCTACAGCTGTTGCTGTGTACGTTTGTTACGCACATGCTTTGGCAGTTTTTCCGACAGCATTTAAAGGAAGCACACTTCAGATTCCATCACAAGTAATGCGGTTTCAATGTACAGTGTCTAAAGGAAAAGTCGTGCATTCAAGTCAAGCAAGAAATAGAACTGCATGCAGCTGACCTGTAGGAATGGTAAAAGTGAAAAGCAAGAGCTGGATTGGCCACGCTGGTGCAGGATGAAGAAAGTATTTTACAAAAGCAACCTCATATATGCCAGCTTTGTATTCTAGGGCAGCCGAGGCCTTTGAGAGACGCGTGCGGCCTCCCATGACGCCTGATGCCCGGGGACTTTGCCCACACCCTGTCCCCCCCCCCCCCCCCACCCTTCTATCACTTCTGGCCATCCCTTCACATCTTCTGCGGTAGTGCTTCTCTCCATAGTTTTGAAAGTTTGCTAGTTTAATAATTAAAAATTGTTTTCCCCGTAATAATGAACCCATCTTAAAAGTGTTTCACTTGCAACACGGGTAATCTACTGAAGTTATATTTCCCGAAACTTTTACACAGCAAATCGTGGCCAAATCTGTACACTTTGGGGAGATCTCTAATTCTGCCCGTGAGTTACGCTGCACATTTCCGTATGGCGTACATATAACTGCTGAGACTATCAGATACGCAATTCATCCTTAAAAACACCTAAAGGCCCGCTACACAATCAAATAGTGGCACCCAATTTTACTTTGTGTGCCAAATATTTGAACGTGTAGGGTTTTGTTTGACACGGGGCGTGTTTGACGTGTTTGATCGAAATTTTGATTGATGGAAAATTTGAAAACGTGGCTGACTTGTGTGATGGTGTTTTGCCGCTCATGCTTAGTGAAATACTTTTGTTAGAATTTATATATGAGCGTATCGTGAGTCACCACAACCACTGCAAGCTACAATCAAGCAAGGAAACAAAATAGCACTGGCAGTTACCAAAATAGTAGGCGTGTCGCATCTTTCCCAGCCATAGTTTACGCAGGATAAGGTTAAGAAGAAAATCAGCCTTCTACGCACAACACGCAGTAAAATAAAAAGTCGAAATTCTTCCGAGGGCGATGTAGGCTTCATGATCCCACATTGTGGTACCTTAATAATCTGTCAGAGAATACCAAGTAGAAGAGAATAAATTTTCTCATACTTGCGTCTTCTTTTTCAATGTGAGCGGGAAGGTGCTCCAAACAAGTTATTCGAAGTTTCCCTGTCCATTCGCAGAAAGCTGACGTAGCCGTCACGTTCCGAGTGTAACATTTCCCTTTAACAGGTTACAGCTCGTGTATTTCTCATTCTAAATCACCTCTCGACCAGCATCTTGTTTTCTTCTTCTTTAAAGACAGTGCCAGAGTATGTTAGAAATGTTTTACCTGCATTTGGAGCATAGACAAACAGCGTCTGCTCCAAAAGCGAGATTAAATTAACAGACTCATCGGTTCACGATTGACAAATAAGTGCGCGCACCTAATATCGACACGGCAGCCGCTTCGTGTTCTCCTGTCGGCCGGTCACAGCACGGGACACGTGACGCCACACGGACGTGCTTCTGGCGGTACGACACAGCACCGAGGACGCTCACCGCAGTATTCGTGCGGTATTATTTTCACTGTGCTGTCAAATGAAGTTTCTGGTGACGGCCTGATGTGTGGCAAACCGCGGGTGGCTGAAAGAAGCAAAGCACCGCGCCGCCACGTTTGTTTACGTGTTTGCAAAGCTCAAGTACCTTATTTGGTGGACCTATACTTGCATACTACGACAATATGCAGTTTAATTAATGCACCGCACTAGAGACCTGTCCAGAAAGCGAAGTTTTTTCTGCGATTTGTCGCACAGTAGGGTGAGGAAAGTTTGTTCAGCAGTTGTCGCCACACCACTTTTTTAAACAGAAAATGAAAACCAGTTTAATCTCAAAATTTAAAGTGTTCGTCTTATGATGCATCAAATTCGAATGACGTGGGACCACTACGGAACGTTTAGACTCGCTCTCAATTATAAATATGCAACAGTCTTGTAGCAATAAAGTAGACATTGTTGATTAACATGCGGTGTTGTGTGCACTGCTTACTATTATTGTCGAGAAAAATGAGCGAAAAGTCCGCACCTGGACGTTTTAGCGGGTCGCTATCGACTTTTCTGTCACGTCTGCTATGCAACGACGCATTTCATAATCTTTTCTTTTATAAGGTGTAATCTGTTAATTATAATGTCTCACACAGAAAACCGTCCCCAGTTGTCGGAAGAGAGCGGAGGTAAGGTGGGCAGCAGAAGCGATTCATAAAACTGCCGCCAACTAACCTCCACATCGATTTGTTCTCGAATTTTAGCAGATAATCTGAGTTAAAACATAGTGAGATGCCTCGAACAGAATGAGGTCCTCTATGTCAAGTAGCACGCATTTCGGAAACGTCAATCTCGTGAAACCCATCTCACTTATTTCTCTCTCGGCATACTAAAAGCCACGAATGGAGGCAGTCAGGTAGACCCAGTACTTCTCGATGTCCGAAAGTCATTTGAATCAGTACCACGTCTACTCTTATTATCAAAAGTACAATTGTACGGTGTGTCGAGCGAAATTTGTGACTGGATCGAGCATTTTTTGGTAGGGAAGACGAAGAAAGTTGTCACGCATCGGAGATTCATCGGCAGATGTAGAGGTAACTTCTTGCCTTAGGGAACTGTGTTGAGATCGTAGCTTTTCGTGTTCGTGATGTCCCATTAATGACCATGCAGACAGTATGAATGGTAACCTCAAACATTTTGCAGATGATGCAATTCTCTGTATGGAAGTAGTGTTTGACAAAAGATGCATAAAATACTCAGTCAGGTTTTTTAAAACATTTCAAGGTGTACAAAGATCGGTAACTTGCTTTAAATGTTCGGAAATGCAGTATTATGTACTTCACAAAACGAAAAAATCGTAGTATCCTGTGACTGCATTATCGATGAGTCACAGCTGGAATCGTTTACAAATGGCTCCGTGTCACACGTTGTAGGAATACGGAATGGAATGAGCACGCAGGCTCTGCAGTGAGTGAAGCAGGTGGTGGGCATCGATTTGTTGGTAGAATACAGAGGAGGTGCAGCCGGTCCGAGACTGGTTTACGAATCACACGTGCGGCCCATCCTGGAGTGGAGCGTGGCCGCCCTGGCAGCGTCTGTGCTACCCGCCGATCGAGGGCTCCTCCGCGAAAGGGTCGCCTCAAAGAGCGGCGTCAGCATCTCAGTCTTCAGAACAAAAATCCAGGTCTAACGTCGACATTAAATAACTACCACTTTACAAAGTCTGTAAACTACTGGCATCCGATTTATAAGATTTTGCGCTCGAACAAGGAAAATGACAAATTTCGCCATTTTCCGTAAAAACCGCCGATTTCGCGTCATGTTGTCGTTTACGCGAAATCTCTCTGTCCACAGCCATAACATAAATGCTCATATCTGTTACACTAAACTTAGATAATATACATCTGCGCGTTCGCACAGGCTATCGTTAACTCTGTCCTGAGAATAAAGGAAGCTCGGACTGAAATGTTTCGAAATGCGACATTCGGGAGCCCTGGGTGATTAGCGATGACTTTACCTGCACAGCTCACAGCTTTGTCAATAGAAGGGTGGTGGCACAGTAGCACCTGGCAGGAATGTGAAAAACCGACCGGTTAAAGCCGATACCGTTATTTTAGTTCCGAGTAACCGGTATTTTCCGGTATTCCTTTGGTCTCTGCTGTAACAGGCGCTTTTTTTTATTTTTTACTGAATACAGAGTGATAAACCGTAATATCAGTTCGACATATTGCTTTATTATACAAAATGGGAAAGGCGATCAGTGCTATTTTACTAACACACGGCGTAAGAACCGGTGCGGAACTGCTGAGACAGCGACGTCCCCGGCCGTACGGCTGCCATCACAGTGGCACCGACAACGGTCGTCAGACGCCGTCGCCAGACGTCGCCCGACAGAGTCAGCCGACAGCGTGCCCACACTGGGCCCGATCTCCTTTGTCATTTTTTGACTGGGACAAAGAGGTTAGGTTAGGTTAGAAACTATACTATGTGTCAAGTAGGTTAGGTTCTAAAGACGCCCCTCTCATTGGATACGAGTGCTATATAGTGGCTTGTGCTATTAAATAGACGCCAAATGCGTGGAATGAGCTTTCCTGTCTCGTAAAGAACGTGGCGAGTACTATACAAAAAATGGCTCTGAGCACTATGGGACTTAACATCTGTGTTCATCAGTCCCCTAGAACTTAGAACTACTTAAACCTAACTAACCTAAGGACATCACACACATCCATGCCTGAGGCAGGATTCGAACCTGCGACCGTAGCGAATATATGAGATGACGGGAGAGATACGTTCCGTTAATACTCGAGACAAAAGCAAGTTGTAAACACTCCGGTTCGCTGTGTTTGTTTAATGTTGTGCAGAGGTGCGTCGATTAACCGTCAATGTGTGTCACTGACCACACGAGTGAGAGACAAACGTAAGGTGTAGCGTAAGATACTGTGATAACCTACAGCACTTACAAGTGGAAGTACATACTGTGCACCACCTTTGCAAACCACTTCATATCAACTGAACCACTGTCCTACTGGCATAATAAGGAGTAATGATAAGTTGTGCGCAACTAACGACAGCCTGCCCCAAAAAAGACCCAGTACAGTAGCTATAAGTGCATAAGATACGCCACCGTCTTGATTCGAATAAATTATTTTTTCAGGCTATGATCTACGCCTGATATTTCCAATAAAGATTTTGGCTATTTGAGGTTTCGAATAAATCTGCGATTTCAGTCCATAAATTCCGGATTATATCCCGATATATTTTGATCCTCAGGATGCCAGAAACTCACTCTTATCGGTTTCTGACGCTCCATATTTAGTGCGTGAGAACATCAGTCGGTTTGACCGAAGAAAACCAACTCATCTGAACTTCACCGATTGTCGTCCGAAGTCTGTACGTTCGGGAGAGAAGAGGTGCCGTAGTGTGGCGGCGCACGCAGCGGCGGACTGATTTGAAAAGATCGGTCGGCCGCCTCCGGCCGACGTCGGTCGTCGGCGGAATCCACCGACACCGGAGCCACCGCGGGCGCCGCCTCACAAGGGACGCGGGTGCGTGCGGTGCGTAGCGGGGCCCGCCCCCGCACGGCCTGCGAGGCGGTGCCTCGCACTGCCGGTGGCACCAGCGCCGCTCTGCAAACATGTTTTCGAGGTGACGTAAAATACTGTCCAACTTACAGCGTGCTGGAGCAGCTCGGGTCAGCAACTTCCTTTAGTCAGTAGAACCAGAAAAACCAGTCCGAGTTGCCAATTTTTACCCTTCATTCACTCGATGAATATCATTACCATTTTCAAGTCATCATGACACATCCGAAAATGGTATTTCCGAAAACGCCAAAAATATGCAATGATCAGTGCATACAGATAACTTACCTGTACGCACTGTAAATGGTCATTGCACATTTTTTTACTTCTTCGGTAATGCCATTTTCGACTATGTTATGGTGATTTAAAAATGAGTCTCGGCGCGAAACTAGTCATCGAATGAATAAAAAGTAAAAATTTACAACTTGGACTCGTTTTTCCATTCTACTGGTAAAATGTTTTCCGAAGTGACACAGCACTGACCTGCAATGCTTCACGTGGTTTAAGGGATTAAATATTTGTCTGCCATAGAAGAGTAACAGATTAAAAACTTAACAATTCATTCACAGCATTCAGTAAAAATACAAGGTAGCTGATCTTTTCCCAGTGTCTACATAACACGCCTCCATCTGGTTGTAGCCCTCGCGCGATCCTCGATTTTTGAGCGGAGTTTCTAAAACTTAGAATCGTTAGGCGAATACTGATGTCTTTTGGAATTCAACCACCCATCACTTTTCGAGAGAAGCAGCGAACGGTTGACGCTCGGTGTTTTCTTTTGTTTGCTTATTTAATTGTTTTAATTCTATGTATCACAAAAGTAAGAGAGAAAAATTTTTCAGTGTTTGTTCGATTTCTACTTTATTACAGGACGTAATAGGAACGATAAAACGACAATCGGTTACTTCAGAAACAGGTTAGTTTGAGCGCTTTTCAAATTCAGGTTAAACTGGAGTGGAAAAAATTTATACAGCCGCAAACCGGTTGTTTCAGCGATACACGTCCATCTGCTCGGTACAATTTGAAACGAATCTCGTCCGACCAGGCAGCATGCTTGCAGCCATAAACAGTCCAAGGGCCTTCGGCTCCGGAAGCCCATATCGATGACGTTTCGCTGAATGATTCGCACGCTGACACTTGCTGCTGGCCCAGCATTGAAATCTGCAGTAATTTGCGGAAGAGTCGGACGTCTGTCACGTTGGACGATTCTCTTCAGTCGTCGTTGGTCCCGTTCTCACATGATCTTTTTCCGGCCGCAGCGATGTCGGAGATCTGACGTTTTACTGGAGTCCTCATATTCACAGTACACTCCTGAAATGGTCGTACGGGAAAATCCCCACTTCATCACTACCTCGGAGATGCTGTGTCCCATCGCTCGTGCACCGACTCTAACACCACGTACAAACTCACTTAAATATTGATAATCTGCAATTGTAGCACTCTGTATTTGAATACGCATGCCTATACTAGTGTCTTTGACGCGTGAGTCTAAGGCAACAGGTGTCTGGCGCACTTGTTAAATAGGTTACTACTGCTGGAATGGCAGTTTATGAAGATTTAAGTGAGTTTGAACGTAGTGCTATAGTCGGCCTACTTGCGTCTCCGAGGTAGCGATGGAGTGGAGATCTGCGCGTACGACAGTTTCACAAGTATACTGTGTCAGGAATCCGGTAAAACATCAAACGGAGCCGTGACGCATGTGGCCTTCCAGAACAGAAACCGCGAGCGACCGTGGGAACTATTCGAGACGGACGATCGTCGTTCAACGACCGTGTCGGCAGACGGTCGAACGAACGCAGCACTATTCAGAGCAACAGCGTTCTACGATTATCGTTCCACGATCATTGTTGAACGATAATGGCAACAGTCGCAACAAGGAGAACGTACCTTAAGGAAGAACAATCGTTTACACACCGTGGGCAAGTCAATCTTCGCTACACGCTGTAATCGTCAGTTGAAAATTCCATACGACTCGAGGAAGTCGACAAAAGCGACGCCATCGGTATATTGTCATTGAGTGCGTGTTTTTCGAGACCCGCATCGTGGTCTGCGGTCTACTGACGGGAATCTAAACACAACCGGGCATCTCGAGTATTCAGACGTGCTGCCGCCGCAGTTACCGGAGGACATAAGGCAACCAATGTTTTATCAACGTGAACCCCGCTTTCTCACTTCTGGCGGCGGAGCCTCTGGAGAGAACACTTGGAGAGCACTGCAACGGTCGTTCAGAAAACGCGCAATGGTCTGCTCACTCGCCAAACTTAACATTACTATGATTTCATCTGTGGCAAAAATTAAAACAAGCATTGTGTTAGGAAACACCGATGACTGCCAAAGGCACGAAATGCCTTATAACACGGGCCTGTGCTGGCGGTAACTCCAGATGTAACTCAACGTGCAGTATTATTTGTCGAAAATCATTTTATAGCAATTCTCGTTATCAACGTTTTGAGCACTTTGTATGACAGCCGTGACAATAAACAGACGACAGTATGTGAGAAAATGTTTTTTTGGAAATTTGTGGTAAGGTCTTATGGGACCAAACTGCAGAGATCATCGGTCCCTAAGCTTACGCACTACTTAATCTAACTTAAACTAACTTGCACTGCTGAAAATACACACTGCCATGTCCGAGGGAGGGTTCGAACCTCCGACGGGGGGAGCCGCACGGACCGTGACAAGGCGTTCAAATGGTTCAAATGGCTCTGAGCACTATGGGACTCAACTGCTGTGGTCATTAGTCCCCTAGAACTTAGAAGTACTTAAACCTAACTAACCTAAGAACATCACACACACCCATGCCCGAGGCAGGATTCGAACCTGCGACCGTAGCAGCAGCGCGGCTCCGGACTGGAGCGCCTAGAACCGCACGGCCACCGAGGCCGGCTCCTGACAAGGCGCCCTAGACCGCGCGGCTACCCAGTGCGGCCCGTATGTGAGTTCGGGTTTGCTTACATTTGGTATAATAGGGCATACATTTGTGGAACCTGTACTCCTGACGATGGGCAGTGGTTTGCGGGTACGTATTCTGGTGAGTCACAGAGAATGTTAAGAATACATCGAGATATTGAAGCGACTGTGATTTTTTAAAATACGATGATATACTTTTTTTTTTTTTAACGGCGTCCGAATGCGCTTGAACAGACGGGTACAGGGATATGGAGATTGTTGATTTTGGAGTTGAGCCGGCCGGAGTGGCCGTGCGGTTCTAGGCGCTACAGTCTGGAGCCCAGCGACTGCTACAGTCGCAGGTTCGAATCCTACCTCGGGCATGGATGTGTGTGATGTCCTTAGGTTAGTTAGGTTTAAGTAGTTCTAAGTTCTAGGGGACTGATGGCCTTAGTAGTTAAGTCCCATAGTGCTCAGAGCCATTTGAACCATTTTTGAAGTCGGCTGATAGGTATCTCTGCTTAAGGGAAGTCTCTCTAATCAAGAATTCACCTTTAGAAAAAGTCAGGTATCTACGTAATTAATGAATTAGCACATTTCATCAAATATAAGAAGTAATAGGGTCAAAATTAGTGAAACGCATATAGATGTTGGTACTGCCATTGGTGGAATATCAGAGCATCACTTAAATAATGTTCATAGGCGTCCTTTACCAGTTTACAGATTAGCTGGCTAGTTTCCAAGGAGCTCTTCTCGGAGTGGGGTATGGACATGTACGTGAAAAACGGTATTCCATTCCAGTCTGTTAACACAGCAAAGCACTGCACCGTATTATGTCTACGAGTGTTCTGCTGAAGCAGTCGAATTTAGTGAAATTTAAGTTTTAATTACAGTTATTGATAGGTCCCCTAACTCTGATTTTAGGACATTTTCGTTCCAGCTAAGAAGAGCTCTTGGTTCACTTTACAGAAAGCACCAAAAATTACAACGTGTACAACTTTGCTTCCGCCGTTTGCCGATAGGTGGCTACAACGGTAAGTAGCGGTCGAAAGAAACAGATCGCAGACGTCAGGCAGCTAGGTTGGACCTCGGTCAGCATAACCTCACGCAAACATTAGTCTATTTGTGCCTGCATCATAAAGTTGTTCTTGATTGAAAATGTCAGTTTACGAGCATAGTCATCGTCATTTGCGAGAGGCGTTACTGTTCTGTTTCAGTACGAAGAAAACAGCGGCTGAGTCTCATCGACTGGTCTCAAGTACGTCTGGGAGAGACGCTATTAGTGACAGAAAGTGTCGCGAGTGGTTTCAACGGTCCAAGAACGGCGATTTTAACGTCGTAGACCGGCATAGTGATGGAAGAGAGAATGTTTTCGAAGATGCAGAATTGGGAACATTGCTGAGTGAAGACTCAAGTCAAACTCAAGATGAATTGGCACAATTAGTGGGAGTGACACAGCAAGCCATTTCAAAACGTCTCAAAGCTATGGACATGATTCAGAAAGATGGAAGTTTGGTCCTGTGTGAGCTGAAACCAAGAGACGTTGAACGACGTTTGTGTGTTTGTGAACAGTTGCTTCAGAGGCAAAAACGGAAGGGATTTCTGCATCGCATTGTGACCGGGAACGAAAAATGGGTTCATTACGATACACCAAAGGCAAAAAATCATGGGCATATCCCGGCCATGCTTCCACGTCGACGGCCAAACCGAATATTCACGGCTCCAAGATCATGCCCTGCATTTGGTGGCACCAGCACGGCATCGTCTACTGTGAGATTTTAAAACCAAGAGAAACAATGACAGGTGCTCGATATCGAACGCAATCAATGTGTTTGAGCAGAGCATTAAAAGACAAACGGCCGCAATACAGCCAGAGGCACGATAAAGTGATTTTGCAGCAGGACAACGCTCGACCCCACGTTGCAAAAGAAGTAAAAACGTACTTGGAAACGTTAAAATGGGAAGTCCTACCCCAGCCGCCGTATTCTCCAGACATTGCACTTGCTCCCTCTGACTATCACCTGTTTAGATCAATGGCCCATGGCCTGGCTGACCAACACTTCCGGTCTCATGAAGAGGCCACAGATTGGATCGGTTCGTGGATCGCTTCAAAAGATGAACAATTTTTTCGACGTGGGATTCGTACACTGCCCGAAAGATGGGAGAAAGTAGCGGCCAGCGATGGAAATACTTTGAATGATACATGCATGACTAATTTGTTTCATGAAAGACTCAAATGTTGGGGAAAAAGACGGCGGAAACAAAAGTTGTACACCTTGTAGTTTACGTGGTGACTTTAATATTATTTTTACAAGTGACTGTGCAACAAAAAGAATGCTGAAAGATATCCGAAATTCACATCATCTAATGCAGATTATATTCTTTGTGACAAGAGTGCAGGGGAACGGTAGCACAACCAAGGACAACATTCTGGTTCATTCTTCATTGCTAGACAGGCATTCTGTTTGTGAAAGGGTGAATTGCCTTCAAAACATGTCACACAAATGTTAATGGTAAAAGAATCTGTGCGTACACTAATGTTAAATATAATTGCAAACTATTTAGAAAAGTTAACCCAGCGCCAACAGACGTTTTTTCGAACCTCATTAAAGAAGAAAAGTGGCAGGACGTTTATACTGCTGGTAACATAGACGACTGACAAATAAACGCTTTCCTTATCACATTTCTCATGGCGTTTGGAAGTCGCTTTCCATTAGAACACTGAAAACAGGATACTAGCACTAACAGGCAATCTAGGTGGCTGACTAGTGGGAATTTATAATGTTAGAAACAGCCACAATCGAGTTGCAGTAGCCCGTTACAGACAGAACTGTAAACTGCTTTAAAGTGTTATTAGGGAGGCAAAGAGCGTGATACGCAAATACAATACCGAATTCTCTGGATGAAATTAAAACCATATGAGCAATATAGCAGGTGAATTAAATAAAACTTAGGCTTTTCGAGACTGCTTTCTGAAACACGCTTCAGTTATACTGACAGAGGGGGGACTGAGTGAATAATCAGATCGCTGCAGACTAAGGGCTCTCGTAGATATGACGTGGTACGTAGCGGAATACTAAAGCACTGTGATGCGTATGTTATACCAGTAATTTTTCCTTTAGTAATGGTCAGTTTCCTGAACGATTTAAGTACTCAGAAGTGAGACCACTTTATAAAAAAGGAGAATGGGATAATGTCGACAATTTGAGACCTTTTTCTATGACATCGATATTTGTTGAAGTTGTCGGAAAGACTGTACATATAAGCTTAATTGATCATATTAGTTCACATAATTTGCTGTCAAGCGATCAGCTTCATTTTAGAAGTGCTTTAACAACTAAAAATGTTGTATTCTTTTTTCTCTGTGACTCACTTAACGCAATAAACAAAAATTCGCGAACACCAGGGATGTTCTTCGATTTAACTAAGGTGATTGATTGTGTTGGTCACAAAATGTTATTACAGAAGTTGGGCCATTATGGAATAAGATGAGTAACACACAACTGGTTCTACTCATATCTTAAGAACATACAGCGAAAGATGATGTGTCCACAGTAATAAGAACGGGCATAACATGGACTCTGACTGGGAGACGGTTATGTAAAGCAGGGGCGGAGGGGAGGGGGAGGGGGGGCTGAGAGGTCGGTGGTGGGACCGTTCCTGTTTCTTATATATGTGAATGATATATGTTTATATCACAGGTGATTATGAGATATTTCTGTTTACTGATGACACTAACTTCATAGAGAAGGATCTCGAGTGCAACATAGGCAACGTATCAAATGGTGCAGTTCAAGAATTAAGTTCATAGCTTGTAGAAACAAAACTGATGCTAAATCACAATAAGACTCAAATTTTACACTTTATATTACACAGTTCAATCAAAACTGTCGTTCTGATTACACAGCGTGGGCAAATAATAAGTGAATCTGAACACTCCAAATTCCTAAGAACTAAGCGGTCATGGAAAGCCCGTGTTCAAAAACATGATGCTGCTTTATTTACTATTAGTACAGTATCTGCAATAAGTGGTAGTCGAACGTGGAAATTAGTCTACTTTGTTCATTTATTTATGGCATGTAATATTACTTTCTCTGGGGTAACTCTTCCCGTTCTCAAAGGGTATTTTTGGCTCAGAAATGGGAAGCTCGAGCAAAATGTGGTACACGATGCCGAACCTCTTGTAGACCCCTGGAATTCTGTCACTGGCCATTCAACAGGCATTTTCTTCAGTTCCGTCCGCTGTTAACAACATGAGCCTACTGCCGAGAAGCAGCAGCTTTCCGCTCGGTTAATACCAGGCAGGGATCCAGTCTGCACTTGGCCCGCACCTCATTTACTACTGTGCAGAAAGGCATGTGGTACTCCGGTGCATCCATTTTCAGTAAGGTGCCGCGAAGATAATAGCTCACTCTTTCTAGTGTGTCAGCGAGTTCCCGGATAAAAGAAAGAAAATTAGTGTGTTATATTGTCGATTATGCTAGTTTTTGTTGATCATCGTGTAGATGTTATCCGTTGTCAACGTTTTTGATGTTAATTTCATGCACTCTCTCGTTCCATGACCACGGAGATTTGCTCGTAGACTTGGTCCTAATGAGCAAGACATGTAAAATAAAATAATAAATAAACTCCAGAATGAAATTTTTACTCTGAGGAGAGCGAGCGTTCATGTGAAATTCCTGGTAGATTAAAACTGTGTGCCAGACCGAGAATCGAACTCGGCACCTTTGCCATTTGCGGGCGAGTGGTCTACCAGCTGAGCTACCCAAGTAGGACTCACGCCCCGCCCTCACAGCCGTACTCCCGCCAGTACCTCGGCTCCTACCTTCCAAACTTCACAGAGGCTCTCCTGCGAAACGTGCAAGACCGGCGCTCCTGGAAGAACGAAACTTGCGGAGGCGTTGCTTGGCTTCAGCCTGGAGCTATGCCGTGTCTCCGCAATATCCTTTCTTTCAGGACTGCCGGTCTTGCATGTTTCGCAGGAGAGCCGCTGTGATATTCGGAAAGTGTTAGACGGGGCAGGAAGTAAGGCTGTTTACGGCGAAATTGCCCCGGACACCACAGCCCATATACGCCTCCTGTAATTATATGGCGATAATTGTCCTCATACCCTCTTAAACAACAGCAATCACGACGTGATGCAGTTTTCAACAATACAGGAATCTCTTCGACGTCCCGTGTCGTGTCTTAGCAACAGTCTGAGACGAGTCGAATGGCGAGCATCACGAATGGTTTTGTCCGCGTTCAGCAAAACCTTAAAAAACCGTGAAACGCTGTAGCGGCATGAGCAACGCCAATAGCCGTGTCTGGTAAGTCTTGAACCAGCATCTGTTTTCCGCCAATCCTTGGCAGCCAAACCACAGGCGTTAAATCGCTGCACGATTCTGCGGACGCATAACTTTACTTCTCACATCACGTATGTTGGGTGAATACGGTCTTCGACACAGCAGTTATATTGGAGGTAATTTAGTTCTGCAAAACAGGTGTCCAGACTTTTTATTACGGTTCGTCTAAAACAGTTTGTGTTGGAGAACCGTTAACTTAATAAATCTTGTAATCAGAGTAAGCTCGGAATTACTACAAATTATACATGGTGCTACGAAGATGCCCATGCGAAGTGCTTGCTGTATTCGCTCGCGTAGACAACGTGACATGTTCAGTACATCACCGTGCTGCCGTGAAACACACATTTTCCATGGCAATATCGTAAGAAGTAACGTATTTTAAACACTTCCTAACTTGCTTTAAATGAATTTCAGGCATCAAGTTCTATGTTGAAACAAATCTAGTGTCCGTTTCTACCTGTCAGCTTTGACCAATGACATCCCGAGTGAAGGGCGCCATGAGTTTACGATGTTCAAGTGGCTTGTTATTAAATTTTATCTGTGGTTGTCTGTTTGTCTGACGTAAACTACGCTGTTTATTATAAACATATCTCTATTTACCAGGTTGCGGTTAGTCAAGAACCTAAGTGCACAGCTTAAGTTGCTGCGTGTCAATCAAGTAGCAATCGTATTTATAATCGTATTCTCGTAAATATATATGGCTATTTTTTCCTAATACGGCATGATTTCCGAAGGCGGGGTTAGACAGGAACTTTAAGAGTGTAGCTGAAATTGCTGCGTGTGAGGCGATCCTCAGTTGTATCTATAATGTTGCTTCTCACAAATATTTGGCCGTTTTCTTCCGAATGTGCCACGATTGCCGAGGGTGAGGTGTGGCAGCAACCAAAGACGACAGTTACATAGGTCAATTCTAGTTCTCCATCCCTCGGTTCGTTATTTTTCGTGGTTTTTC
The DNA here is from genome assembly GCF_023898315.1 of Schistocerca nitens. NCBI lineage: Eukaryota > Metazoa > Arthropoda > Insecta > Orthoptera > Acrididae > Schistocerca > Schistocerca nitens. The sequence goes on from NC_064624.1 coordinate 114,336,053, forward strand.
AAAAGTGTTATTTCTTCTAGAATTATTTACTTATTTATTGTCTGATATACGCTAGGTTAAGTGTAGTTGTCGATTCCAAAGCTAGTAATGTTTTTCGTGCTTCCAAGAGCATTGCAAGCGATACGAAAAAGTTAAACCCTTGACGAAATAATTAACAGCCAATAAAAATCATGAAAAATAATAGAACGTGGAATCAACAAATGAAGTGATACCATACATGGCAATACTCAAAGAATGGACAGTACACAGCTACAGCAACAATAGTAGTACCGAAAGCAACACCAAAACAGATGTTGTTGTGGTCTACAGTCCGGAGACTGGCATCGTATAACAAACCATTGCACACTCCTGCTATGCACTCTTTTAGAATTTTCAAGTTGGTGTCGCTCTAATTATTGACTCCACGTTCCTTTATTACGTCATTTTCAGTAGGCGTGAGTCCCTAGTTCTTTTAGGATTTACCTGTACTCCGTCAATTCTCTCTGGTAAGGATCCCACACCGGGCAACACTATTCTAAAAGACGGTGGACAAGCGTAGTGTAGGCAGTCTCTTTAGTAGATCTGTTACATTTTGTGGCCTGCCAATAAAACGCAGTCCACTACATTTTGTGTGTATTCCTTCCAATTTAAGTTGTTTGTGATTGTAATTCCTAGGTATTTTGTTGAATTTACGGCCCTTGGATTCGACTGATCTATCGTGTAACCGTTAGTTTTCCTTTAGCACTCATGTGGATGACGTCACACTTTTCGTTATTCAGCGTCAATTCCCAGTTTTCGCACCATACAGTCATACACCTTGATGACTTCGCACGACGCCGCTAATGTTTCAGGCTGCCCTATATTGCACTACTTGTTTTTCAACCGTTCACTGTATCTATTTTGCTTTTTTTTCCACAGTCCAGTACAGCGTCTTCCTGTTTTCATGCTTGGTCTGTGTTCAGTTTTTGACGGGCTATCCTATCCACTGGGCCATCTTACCACTAAATGTGACGGGGGTGCGGCGGGCACTTAACGTTGTAAGTAGCGACCGTGACTTAGGTATGACGTCATTGGTGGAAGCCGACAGCTGGAAACGGAAGCGAGAATTTATCCTCTATTTTCGACAGAACGCTTATTTGCCATTTCAATCATAGCTGTCTACTTCATGGAGCGAGATGCCTTTCGAAATTGTTTTTCTGTTCAAGGGGACCACACCCTGCCTATCTAACCCATGTTTATTTAGGCAAGTATTTGACCCATTTCTGAAATAAATTATTTGATGCAAGACGTTAATATTTTTACTGTATGTTACATGATGCTAATTGAGTGAAGTGTACTAAAATCTACTTTATCCATTTTATAGTCTTCAAGATATACTTTTTAAATTTATTAACAAAAAATATTAAGTTTTTTCAGCAGAAAATATCTTTTTGTTAACTTCCTAATGGAGGAATATTAATGAATGTAGTACCAGAGGTGACTTTTTATGTTATGCAGAGTCTCTGAAAATTTCATTCATTTATCTGTGATAGTTTCAGATATAAGGGGCATATGTACTGATAATTTTAGTTTGCGGAAAATTGACTTTAAAGAAAAAACTTTTGAAATTTGTTATTTACAGTTAATTAAAACTGCATATGCTGGCTCTTCTTTGGCCTCTAGCAGGTCTTCCAGCTTCTTTTTCACCTTGCTGGATGTCTGTCTAGCTTTCTTGGCCATATTAGATGCAAAGCTGTCTGCATCGGGTATCCTCATTTTATCGCAGTGTTGCAGCCCAGTGATCATATTTTTACCAGGATTAATTGCCAGCTTTTTCAGTACTCAACACTTTCCAATATTACCACAACTGAATGTAATAACAGCATCATGAACTCCTAGTTTCATTGTATGTATGCCTACAAATACAGTTTTAGGAAGGCAGTTTCAAATTATGCTGTTGAAACATTGATTTGGGTTCTGTGTCTGCCCCTGCAGACATTTCGTTAGAGGGTCAGGATGAGCCAAGTCTCTGAAAATAGGTTTAATTGCTGTAATAACAGCAGCAGGAAGAAAATGCAGGGGAGAATAAGATTCTCCAGTTGCCTGAGCCCTGTTGTATTTGCACCACGAATTTGCTCCTGATGGACACAATCCATGACATGGCCTATCATCAGTAGAGGAATTACGGAACAATGTGGTCCAAACATCTCTCTTCATTGCCTACAGATTTTCTTTATTTCTCCTAATTGCCTGCCCATAGTATACCTGTATGTTTTCTGTAACAACTACTCGCAGTCACACTTAATAAAACTAACCGCGTTTTTGAAAGTGTGTTGTTTACAAACAGCAGAAACAAAAGAACACCGACTGTTGCATTCCAAGGATAGCCAACACACTCGGAAGTAAAAAAAAATCCTAACGTGCAATGTAGGGGATATAAAAATCTAAAATAAATGCAGAAAAGTGGGTGACAGAAAAGTGGGCGTGGCGCATGAACACACGTGGTAGGAAAATGCTCGAAAAAAATTTTTTTCAGCACTATCCTTTTCAGATTATCTAAATAAAACCTAAATCCATCGAAATATGATGAAAACCGAAAATCGACTTTTTTCGACCTGAACCACGGTATGGTCCCTTTAAGTGTCGTTAACTAAGGTGGGGGTGCTTTATCGCCTTTGTGCTAGTGCAGTTCGCATTCTTAATAATAGTTTAGTGCTCCCACATTTCCTTGACTTCTCGTCTCCTTTGTAATGAAGTGGCAGCGTTCGCTCAAATTCCAGCTGCTGATAGGTGATTCATTTCGCATTCAGGTCGTACTGTGCGCCATGTGCCAAACGCCATAGTCGCCATTGCTTGAAAAAAAACAAGAGCTGAAATCTGTTAAACCTTTCTTTAAAGTCAGTACCGATATTAGACTGTAGTTTATCTGGTGTTACATTTACACTTACAAGATAAATTTCGGCTTCAAAGTGCCATTATCAAGTGTTTAAAGTGTTATACAGTGCCTAAGATGGCATACTCTCGTATTTAAAATACACTATTAGACACATTGTCTAAGGGTCGATATTTCTGGTAAAGCCTACTGCTTTGTTTCATCACTGAGTATACCATTTTGCAAATAAACAACAGTCTAATGGCGGTACTGACTTTAAGGAAATATATTATGACTGGCCCCGCATTATGAAAAGTAAATCGGTTAAACATGCTTTGGAATGTCTCCGGTTGGAAACCGTAACATATCAACTATGATTGTATTCAGATTTACGTTATTTACTCTCCTTTGTCCTGGCCTGTGTCCTATATCTTCACAGGGTCAGTATATTAATCTGTTAGTGGTATAAGGTGGCAGGATTAATTACCTCTGTCAACTTATATGTCGTACAACGAATTTTATGCTGTGCTGCGATGATTGTCATTAGTTAATTTTCCTCAAAACTGCCGGAACGAAGTGCTCACGACAAGTCAAACCCCTTCATGCAAAATATGTGTTTTCGCTAACTCATGCCCCGATCCCCAGAACTCCTGAAGATAGACGCTGACTGTGGATATTGTATCACAGACACAGTCCTTTTGACTAAACCCGCCCAAAGGTGTAAACAACCATGCCTATTAGACGTCGGGGGGCCGACAGCCGATCAGTTCCAGACATTCCATCAAGAAGGAGGTACACGGCTCGTGTTGTCTGTAGTTCAACCGTGCCTAGACCGTCCATACCGCGGTTCGATCGCGTCCGCCTTGTTACTTTGTGCCAGGAAGCGCTCCCAACAAGGGAAGTGTCCAGGCGTCTCGGAATGAACCAAAGCAATGTGTTCGGACATGGAGGAGATACAGAGAGACAGGAACTGTCGATGTCATGCCTCGCTCAGGCCGCCCAAGGGCTGCTACTGCAGTGGGTGACCGCTACCTACGGATTATGGCTCGGAGGAAACCTGGAAGCAACGCCACCATGTTGAACAATGCTTTTCGTGCAGCCACAGGACGTCGTGTTACCACTCAAACTGTGCGCAATAGGCTGCATGGTGCGCAACTTCACTCGCGATGTACATGGCGAGATCCATCTTTGCAACCACGACACCGTGCAGTGCGGTAGGGATGGGCCCAACAACATGCCGAATGGACCGCTCAGGTTTGGTATCACGTTCTCTGCACTGATGAGTGTCGCATATGCCTTCAAGCACACAATTGTCGGAGACGTGTTTGGAGGCAACCCGGTCAGGCTGAACGAATTAGACACACTGTTCAGTCAGTGCAGCAAGGTGGAGGTTCCCTGCTGTTTTGGGGTGGCATTATATGGGGCCGACGTACGCCACTGGTGGTCACGGAAGGCGCCGTAACGGCTGTACGATACGTGAATGCCATCCTCCGACCGATAGTGGAACCGTATCGGCAGCATATTGCCGAGGCATTCCTCTTCACGTGCGACAATTCGCGCCCCCGTCGTATTCTTCTTGTGAATAACTCCCTTCAGGATAACTACATCATTTGAGTAGAGTGGCCAGCATGTTCTCCACATATGAACTCTGTCGAACATGCCTGGGATACATTGAAAAGGGCTGTTTATGCACGCCGAATCACCGTTGAGGAGTGGGACAATCTGGACCGGCAGTGGCTTGATGAACATCTGGGTAGTTCGCCACAACGAATACAGGCATGCATCAATGCAAGAGTACGTGCTACTGGGTACCGGTGTGTACAGCAATCTGGACCACCACCTCTGAAGGTCTCGCTGTATGGTGGTACAACATGCAATGTGTGGTTTTCATGAGCAATAAAACGGGCGGAAATGGTGTTTATGTTGATCTCTATTCCAATTTTCTGTACAGGTTCCGGAACTCTCGGAACCGAGGTGATGCAAAACTTTTTTTGATGTGTATAAATAGCGTCATATCAATGGCTGGAAAAATTTGGAGGATTATTTCTGTAAACATACAGGTTGACAGAGGGATAGTGCAATCGGCGGTGCTATTTACCAAAACTATACATTCCCTCAGTTAATATATTTTATTTTTAGCTCATGTCAAAATTCTGTACCACTGATGCGCATCTTTCAGTCATATTCGCTGCAAGATTGGTTTTCCCGCCACGTATTATGTACTCTCTGAGCGTTTTCCCGCGACGAATAATTGCTCTCTGAATGGCGTATTTATACGAGCAGCTGACGGTTTGCGACACTTGTCTCGTTGCGCTGCCCTCGAGAGTTACATACGACGCGAATTCGAAGCTTTCAGAATTCTATAACAGAGTTCTGTAACAGAAGCTTTTATTTTCGGTTTCCAGCGTCCAGCAGAAAATTCTCTCGGCGAAAAGGTAAGAGATACTCAACTTTTGTAGCACAAGACGTGGCTGACGCGTAATCAATAGCGATCGTGCTCATAGGTAGTTGCGAAAATGTGTGATGTTGGTGTTCTTCTAGGATGTTAAGGTTTTTGCGTCTTTATTAGACATGTCAACATATATGAAAAACATACGTGGTCTAACTGCACGCAGTTTCTCGCGTTCTGCAGCTTCTGGGACAGTCATTTCCTTCGTGATCACCCATAAGCAAAATCGCTACGATAACTGAAATGGTGTTTCTTTTGGTTGTCAGTGGCTTGGAATAGTAAAAAACTAGCTGCGTGTGTCTTTAGTGTCCCTGCTCCGTAGTAAGTTCCTGGTCAGTTTTACGTTCATGATCTACTGCCTGTCGAGTTAATGTTCAAAACTTACAGCCGGCCGGAGTGGCCGTGCGGTTCTAGGCGCTACACTCTGGAGCCGAGCGACCACTACGGTCGCAGGTTCGAATCCTGTCTCGGGCATGGACGTGTGTGATGTCCTTCGGTTAGTTAGGTTTAATTAGTTCTAAGTTCTAGGCGACTGATGACCTCAGAAGTTAAGTCGCATAGTGCTCACAGCCATTTGAACCATTTTTTTTTCAAAACTTACAAACATTCTGTTGATGGCAATGACTGCCTTGTACGTTTAGTACCACTCATCTGGTACTATAGTTCCGTGAGGCGTTTTCTCTAGAATTCGTTTAGTCAGTCTTGGCACTATGTGCAATAATGTGAATTTTTTGTTAGCAGGTTGCGTAAAAGTTTCATGAGTTCATTTTTGACAGTGTATTTGAGCGCGCAAACTCGCGCATGCGCACACCTACACACTCTCATGTGCACACACGGACGTGTGTTTGTGTCTCTCAAGATGGGAATTTTGCGCACCCCCCCCCCACCCCCAAACCCCCCCTCCCCACCACACAAACAGTCACAGCCCCCTCTTCACGGAGTAACATTAGATGCAATTTCAACGGCATTTTAATGAAAAATTCGTATTCCTCTGCTACAAGTTTCAGGTCACAAATTTAAAGCGGGTTTCTATCAGTTACGTAGTCTCTTGTCATAATATAATAAATGGTAGATGTCTTACGTTTCGTGATCATTTCTGAGAAGGTATTTGTTAATGTGTGGATGCAATTGAGGTTTTTCTGTCGAGTTGTAAATTACATCAAGAGAACTATTGGGACAAAAATTCTGCTTTATCTCCATCCAGACTGTCTACTCTAATCATCCTGATTTAGTGACCGTTTCTTCTCAGCAGTTGTCCGCTGAAGCGTATAACCATTCTGAACGGATATTCAAATACACCCGATCTGTGTTGGTCAGATGGAATCTTTCAATACAGATACAGCAGAGTTCGTATCTCGGCAAGAAGTGCAGAGCGCGCCTATACGCTCATTGTTAACTGCACAACGCAAAGCGTCCCTCTACAGTAATTGCTGATCACAGTCGCAGCGAAATCTTCTTTACGTGACCTGATGAACGTAGAAGAGTTTCTTCTTGATAATTCTAAACCACAGGTTATCAGAAACCTTAGGAGCTCCCGTATTTACAGCAAACGCAGCAGGGGCCTATGGAAACCAGGAAAGAAAATCGAGATCACAGTAAAGAATTAGGCGGTGAAAGAAGCAGCGATCTTTCAGTTAGGAATACGTCCTCTTGGAAGTACAGTCACAGAACTTACGCCATTGTGTAAACATCTAAAATTGTAAAATGTTGTTTGCTGTGCGAGGGATAATTGTTTGAAACAGGGTTGTGGCAGCTGTTCCAGAGAGTGAGGACCCGATGCTCGATGGCCTCCAAACACTTTTGAGGAGGCGGGTGTGCGACGCATTCGGTAAGTGAACTTTGTTTGATAATCGAACGTCTGTCTCGTGTAGGTCATCACGGAACACCCGCCCTATTTTGTCTTTGTGCTACAAGTACCCATGGGGCGAAACGTCTCCACACCATGTACACTATGTGATCAAAAGTATCCGGGCACCTGGCTGAAAATGACTTACAAGTACGTGGCACCCTCCATCAGTAATGCTGGAATTCAATATGGTGTTGGCCCACCCTTAGCCCTGATGACAGCTTCCACTGTCGCTTGCACACGTTCAATCAGGTGCTGGAAGGTTTCTTGGGGAATGGCAGCCCATTCCTCACGGAGTGCTGTACTGAGGAGAGGTATCGATGTCATTTGGAAAGACCTGACACGAAGTCGGCGTTCCAAAACATCCCAAAGGTGTTCTGTAGGATTCAGGTCAGGACTCTATGCAGGCCAGTCCATTACAGGGATGTTATTGTCGAGTAACGACTCCGCCACATGGCGTGCATTATGAACAGATGTTCGATCCTGTTGAAAGATACAGTCACCATCCCCAAATTTCTCTTCAACAGTGGGAATCAAGAAGGTGTTTAAAACATCAATGTAGGCCTGTGCTGTGATAGTGCCACTCCTAACCACAAAGGGTGCAAACTCCCTCCGTGAAAAACACGACACACCACAACACCACTGCCTCCGAATTTTACTGTTGGCACTAAACACGCTGGCAGATGTCATTCACCGGGCATTCTCCATACCCACACCCTGCCATCAGATCGCCACATTGTGTACCGTGATTCGTCACTCCACACAAATTTTTCCACTGTTTGATCCATCAGTGTTTACACTCCTTACACCAACCGAGGCTTTGTTTAGTATTTACCGGCCTGATGTCTGGCTTACAAACAGCTGGTCGACCATGAAATCCAAGTTTTCTCACGTCCCGCCTAACTGTCATAGCGCTTGCAGTGGATCCTGATGGAGTTTGGAATTCCTGTGTGATGGTCTGAATAGATGGCTGCCTATTACACATTACGACACTGTTCGACTGTCGGCAGTGTCTGTCAGTCAACAGACGAGGTCGGCCTGTACGCTTTTATGTTGTACATGTCCCTTCGCATTTCCACTTCACTATCACATCGGAAACAGTGGACCTAGGGATGTTTAGGAGTGTGGTGATCTCGCGTACAGACTTAGGACACAAATGACACCCAATCACCTGACCACGTTCGAAGTCAGTTGGTTCCGCAGAGCACCCCTTTCTGGTCTCTCACGATGTCTAATGACTACTGAGGTCGCTGATATGGAGTACCTGGAAGTAAGTGGCAGCAGATTGCACCTAATATGAAAAACGTATGTTTTGGCTATGTCCGTATATTTTTGATGACACAGCGTATGTGCGTGCATTCCAAGTCCCATAATTGCTGAATTCGTGCACAAACATCATATACTTGTTTTCTCCTCGACTAAGGCAGCTCAAAAGTCCGAGTGCCAGAATTCACGCAGATTTTGGGCAGTCTGTCAGGACCATTACGAGTAACGTCAGGATCACTAACTATGATCAACGTTCTACTGAGAAAGGGAAAATTTATGACAGGGACTAATTAACCTTAAACGACAGCATTTCATACGAAAGTGAGACGTATTTATCAATTTAATCCACTAATATTATTCAGTAATAATATTGCAACAGAGTTTCTGTGTTGATCAGACCTACATCAAATAAGGTCAAAGACCATCTTTCTCTTTTCTGTGCAGCAACTGCGCTTTAATTAATATCTGCGTAATCAATGAATACGTCATCGAAATTACAGAGTTACGATATCAAAAACTTCAACTCGCTAAATACACTGACGGAAAAAAATCGCACTACATCTCAAAAAAGGTTGTTGTTGTTGTGGTCTTCAGTCCTGAGACTGGTTTGATGCAGCTCTCCATGCTACTCTATCCTGTGCAAGCTTCTTCATCTCCCAGTACCTACTGCAACCTACATCCTTCTGAATCTGTTTAGCGTATTCATCTCTTGGTCTCCCTCTACGATTTTTACCCTCCACGCTCCCTCCAATACTAAATTGGTGATCCCTTGATGCCTTAGAATATGTCCTACCAACTGATCCCTTCTTCTAGTCAAGTTGTGCCACAAACTCCTCCCCAATTCTATTCAATACCTCGTCATTAGTTATGTGATATCCCACCTAATCTTCAGCATTCTTCTGTACCACCACACCTCGAGAGCTTCTATTCTCTTCTTTTCTAAATTATTTATCGTCCACGTTTCACTTCCATACATGGCTACACTCCATACAAATACTTTCAGAAACGACTTCCTGACACTTAAATCTATACTCGATGTTAACAAATTTCTCTTCTTCAGAAACGCTTTTCTTGCCATTGCCAGTCTACATTTTATAACCTCTCTACTTCGACAATCCTCAGATTTTTTGTTCCCCAAATAACAAAACTCCTTTACTTCTTTAAGCGTCTCATTTCCTAGCCTAATACCCTCAGCATCCCCTGATTTAATTCTACTACATTGCATTATTCTCGTTTTGCTTTTGTTGATGTTCATCTTATATCCTCTTTTCAATACACTGTCCATTCTGTTCAACTGCCCTTCCAGGTCCTTTGCTGTGTCTGACAGAATTGCAATGTCATTGGCGAACCTCAAAGTTTTTATTTCTTGTCCATGGATTTTAATTCCTACTCCAAATTTTTCTTTTGTTTCTTTACTGCTTGCTCAATACACAGATTAAATAACATCGGGGACAGGCTTCAACCCTGTCTCACTCCCTTCCCGACTACTGCTTCCGTTTCATTTCCCTCAACTCTTATAACTGCCATCTGGATTCTGTACAAATTGTAAATAGCCTTTCGCTCCCTGTATTTTACCCCTGACACCTTCAGAATATGAAAGAGAGTATTCCAGTCGACATTGTCAAAAGCTTTCTCTCAAGTCTACAAACGCTAGAAACGTAGGCTTGCCTTTCCTTTATCTATTCCCTAATATAAGTCGTAGGGTCAGTATTGCCTCACGTGGTCCAACATTTCTACGGAATCCAAACTGATCTTCTCCGAGGTCGGCTTCTAGCAGTTTTCCCATTCGTCTGTAAAGAGTTCATGTTAGTATTCTGCAGCCGTGGCTTATTAAACTGATAGTTCGGTAATTTTCACATCTGTCAACACTTGGTTTCTTTGGAATTGGAATTATTATATTCTTCTTGAAGGCTGAGGGTACTTCGCCTGTCTCATACATCTGAAAAATGATGTATGTTCCAATTTCTTGCCAGTCGCATAGGAGTGGCGACAGCTGCGCCACTACGAGACAGCAAATCAGGTTTGCTGTAAATACGCGCTGTAACGGTCGTGAGCGTTAGTTACCTTTGGGACTGGACGTGACGAGTTGATGTTAGCCGAGAGTGCCTTTAAGGCGAGAACGACGCCATTATCAACTGGTGACGGCTATCCAGGAGACCCTCCATTCTCTTTTGCATTGCTGCCACTGTGTGGTCTCTGCGTGGATCCCGGGTCCTGTCGGCATCCCGGGAAACGGACGTGTCGACGCGCCGGCCAAACGGGCTGTCGGTGCACCGGCCTCGGAGGTCGGCCTTTCGGAGAGTGACCTCGGGTCAGTTTTGCGGCAGAAGGTACTTCACACCAGGGGTGAAGAATGGCGCGCCCTTCCTTCACCCGACAAACTTCGGGCCACCGAGGAGGCTACCGGTGCGTGGCGCTTCTCCTCGCGGGTTTCTAGTGAGGACTCTGTCGTCCTCTGCCGGCTGTGCATGGGCCACACCAGGATGACACACAGCTGTTTGCTGAACCGCGAGGATCCGCCTTTATGTCTCTGCGGGTCAGCTTCGGCGGTGGTCGACATCTTGTCGGACTGCCCGCTTTTAACTCCGCTCGGGCTGACGTTTGCGCTGCCGGGTGCGCTTCCTGCACTTTTATCGGACGATGTTGCAATGGCAGATTTAGTTTTGAGTTCGTGCAGGGTTTTTTTATCGCTCGATCTAAGCGTCTGTCCCTTTTTTTGTGTGGAGTTTTGCCTTTGGCCTACGGTTTTAGACTGGGTTTTTTAGTGCGTTACTTGGTGGTTGGCTATTTCTTTCCGTCCAATGTTACACTCGGTGTGATTTTACACTACTGGCTATTAGAATTGCTACACCAAGAAGAAATGCAGATGATAAACGGCTATTCATTGGACAAATATATTATAGTACAACTGACATGTGATTACATTTTCACGCAATTTGGTTGCATAGATCCTGTGAAACCAGTACCCAGAACAACCACCTCTGGCCGTAATAAGCGGCCCTGCTATGCCTGAGCATTGAGTCAAACAGTGTTTGGATTGTGTGTACAGGTACAGCTGCCCATGCAGCCTCAACACGATACCACAGTTCATCAAGAGTAGTGACTGGCGTATTGTGACGAGCCAGTTGCTCGTCCACCATTGACCAGACGTTTTCAATTGGTGAGAGATCTGGAGAATGTGCTGGCCAGGGCAGCAGTCGAACATTTTCTGTATCCAGAAAGGCCCGTTCAGGACCTGCAACATGCGGTCAGGAATTGTCCTGCTGAAATGTAGTATTTCGCAGGGATCGAATGAAGGTAGAACCACGGGTCGTAAGACATCTGCAATGTAAAGTCTACTGTTCAAAGTGCCGTCAACGCGAACAAGAGGTGACAGAGACGTGTAAGCAATGGCACCCCATACCATTACGCCAGGTGATACGCAAGTATGGCGATGACGAATACACGCTTCCAATGTGCGTTCACCGCGATGTCGCCAAACACGATGTGACCATGCTGTAAACAGAACCTGGATTCATCCGAAAAAATGACGTTTTGCCATTCGTGCACCTAAGTTCGTCGTCGAGAACACCAGCACTGTGATGCAGCGTCAAGGATAACCGCAGCCACGGTCTCCCAGCTGATAGTCCGTGACGCTGCAAACGTCGTCGAACTGTTCGTGCAGATGGTTGTTGTCTTGCAAACGTCCCCATCTGTTGACTCAGAGATCGAGGCTTGGCTGCACGATCCGTTACAGCCATGCGGATAAGATGCCTGTCATCTCGACTGCTAGTGATACGAGGCCGTAGGGATCCAGCACGGCGTTCCGTATTACCCTCCTGAACCCACCGATTCCATATTGTGCCAACAGTCATTGGATCTCTACCAACGCGAGCAGCAATGTGGCGATACGATAAAGTGCAATCTCGATAGGCTACAGTCCGACCTTTATCAAAGTCCTCCTTACACGAGGCACAACAACGTTTCACCAGGCAACGCCGGTCAACTGCTGTTTGTGTATGAGAAATCGGTTGGAAACTTTCCTCGTGTCAGCACGTTGTAGGTGTCGCCACCGGCGCCAACCTTGTGTGAATGCTCTGAAAAGCTAATCACAGCATCTTCTTCCTGTCGGTTAAATTTCGCGTCTGTAGCACGTCATCTTCGTGGTGTAGCAATTTTAATGGCCAGTAGTGTAATTCCTTTTTTCTGGTCTCTGTCTGTGTCTTTCTTGTCCTGTGTCGTCTCTTTTCATCTCCATTGTTTGTTCTTATTCTTTGTGGGTGTTTCAAGTTCAGTTTGGTAAGCCGTACGTAAGTAACCAGTATCTGGCATGTACCTATCATTCCGCCTGAAGGAACGCTCGTCATTATCTTAATACTACTCCGATGAAGAGAAGGAATAAAATCCTTTGGTAAGTTTCCAGTCCAGTGGCTCAGTGTTAAAAATACGATGAGTTACTGGAATTCCACCAAAATTCCAAAAGAATTGGCAATCTATTTTTGTGTTAATCGTTAACCTTTTCTCATTCGAAGAAGCATTACCGTTTGTGAGTAACGGCCACATTTCTCTTGGTGACTGGTTTAATAGTACGTCCTTTGTCACAGTGTAATTTGCCAAACTCGTCTCACAGCAGCTATTGCGACAGAATTCCGAAACGGAGTGCCTCATTAAACAAGTAATTGGCAATCACAGAGCAACAATAGCTTACGAAAAACCTCATAGTGTCGGTTTGCAGTAACATGCAAGAAGAAATTTCATGTTTATTTTCATACTAGGAAGCTCTTGTTTCGCTAGCTGTCAATAACTCTTAAAAAATTACAGTCACTGGAGTGAAATAAATAGAAAGGGAAGCATAAGTACTGATATATCGCCATAGATGAGAAACTTCTGTGTGGCAAAACACTCTCCTCCTTGTGTGCTATCATTCGCCAAACTTTCGTTTCGATGTCTCGAGCGGTTTAGGAGATACGAGAGATGTTGCGAGTATTTCATTCTCGCGTGCGTGAGATCGGAAGTGAGCGCGCTACATGGGATTCATTTTCTCGAGATCGGAGGCAGATAGAGATCTCCTCCCAAGTCTAAACAAAAATTCAGCATGTTAGCTAAATTTCATACGCAGCAACATATGGTGTAATACGTACCAAACGCAAAATCACAGCGACCCCTAATTTTCGTTGCAATCTTTTTGAGTTTTGCGTAGTGTCTTACTAAAACGTGTACATCACAAATGGTTCAAATGGCTCTGAGCACTATGGGACTTAACATCTGTGGTCATCAGTCCCCTAGAACTTAGAACTACTTAAACCTAACTAACCTGAGGACATCATACACATCCATGCCCGAGGCAGGATTCGAACCTGCGACCGTAGCGGTCACGCGGTTCCAGACTGAAGCGCCTAGAACCGCACGGCCACACCGGCCGGCCGTGTACATCACAATAAGAGTGGTCATTAGCGAGATGATGGGCACTTCGACACGAAGCTGATGCATAACGATACAAGTAAGGCTAAAATCAAATATTTTCAGTGAATAGTTTCTGTAAAATCGTTTGAGGAAGATAACAGGTTGCGCGCGCTTCGGTTCTGTCAGCGCAGAGCGTCGCCAGCCGGCGCGTGCGAGGTGTGGTGTACGCGTCGCAATATGCGCTGCACCCGCGCGACTCGTGCGTGTCGCGCTGTAGTGTCGTGTCACGTGACACGCGCTGTACGCGTCTCACTTTGCCTAACGCTGCCACTCACGGTGCATTTATTACTGCTCCGTCACGTATGCGACTTAAGTAGTCGACTCGCATCGGCCATGCATTGCTCTACTGTAACAATACATTCTGTGCAACCGCTATCTACATGTCTGAGGAGACTGTGCAACCCTGATTCGTGCCCAAGTAATGATGAATTAACGTAGAGTACAAAAACAAAAAGATACAGGAAACAGGGTGACAGCCTTCAAAAATTCCTCAACTTTGGAATCGGACGTGAATGTGTGTGTTTAGAAGCCACATATGATTGTAACTACTGTGTTCAAAATGTATAAAGGAACATGGCTGAAAGGGTTAGTGTACTCATGACAAATTACTGTGGCTGTTCTTATAGCGTTCTGCTCATGTTTTCCAACAATACGTTTTTGTTTGTTTCTTTACTTGTTTCTTTACTTCTTTCTTGGTACTGTCACTACTCTCCAACACAATACTTGGGAGTCATTTTACATTTCACAACACTTCTGCAGAAATAGCAACGGTTCAACTACGGAATGAGAAACGTAAAGATAAAGTGCATTAAGTATTCGGTAGATGGCACGCCAGTATGATCACCATTGAAAGGGTACTATTCCAGGAGTAAAGCCCTTTCATAAATGATGCCGCTGTAACGAGTCGCAGTAACACATTTGAGGTATCGATAATAAAGCTCTTCTCATACAAAAAAAAAAAATGTATCTATGTGTGTAGGATCCGTTACCGCTCTTAACTCATTTTGTCAAAATTTGGACTAAGGCCCTTTCAAAAATGATTCTTCAGTCAACTGTATCCCATTACAGTAAACAAGACAAATGAAGACGTGACGCAGTTGTCAACAATACACGGCTCTCGTCATCGGCCCACGCCGTATCCCAGCAACGGTTTGAGTCGAAAGGCGAGCAAGGCGGCTGTTGCTGTCCCCGTTGACAGGAGAGTCTGCAGAGACAGAGAAATGCGGCAACAGCACGGAGCAGCGGCAGCGGTCTATGAGGAGTCGTCAACCAGAGTTTGGTCGCTGCCAAAGCACGGCCACCGAAATGACTGCACCTTCCTGCGCATGCGTAACATTAATTCTACACTCGTGCATGTTTAATAAATATGGAGATCTTAGACACAGCACTTATATATTAAGAATAACATAATTTTACAAATCAGTCGAGCGGATTATTCGTACGAATCTAAGGCAGTCTCTGTAGGAGAAAGATTAATTTTACGTATCTTTTAATTACAGGAAGATCGGGCGTCTGCAGATTATAAATATTCCTACAAAGCTACCATGCCAAGTGCTTTCTTCATTCGATCTTTTGGATAATGTTCGACAACGTTAGCACATCACCATGGTTTCTTGAGACACGCGTCCTCCATGGACCTATCGTAAGGCATAATTTATTTTTACAAGATTTTCCATCAGCCTAGATATGAATTTCAGGCATTAAGTACTACTTTAGTTCAATTCTAGTGTCCTATCCCACCCGTCAGCGTTGACCAGCGATGTCGTGTGTGACATCATCGGTCTTCGATGCGAAAGATGAAAGTGTCCCGTCATTAAATGTTATCTGTGGTTGTCTCAGTGCCTGAAGTAAGCTGTGCCGTTTATTGTAAATATGTCGCGATTTCCGAGAGTATGGTTGGGCAGCACCGCAACCTCAGCGTGCAGCTTTAACTGATGCCAGTGAATCAAGCAGCAATCTTATTTTTCATACTTGGTTCTCATAAAATATTTAGCTACTTATTTCCCAATAAGATATGATTTCCGAATGTGAGGTCGGGCAGGAATCGAAAGAACAGCATAATCGGTGCGAATGGAACGGTTAGCTCGCATATTTATGATCTTGATTCCCACGAATATTTGGCTGCATTTTTCCTCAAACTGCACGATTTATGAGGGTGAGGTTAGGCAGGAGACTAAGAGGACAGCTAGGCCTATATAGGTAAATTGTAGGTCTCTATTGCACGGTTCGTTATTTTCCCTGACGTTTCATTAAGTGTGTATTGTTATTACTTTTTAGGATTTTTTATTTTTTGTCTCTGCACTTGAGATATCTACGTCAAGTTTAGTTGTTGATTCCAGAATTTCTTATTTGTCGCAGTAGTACAGAGTGCGACATCCAGAATAGAAATCCTGTAACAAAGAACTGCACACCCTTAGTGCAGAAACGATGAAAATAGTGAAACTTGGACTCGATATCTTGAACTGAAACATGTAGCTCAATTCTCGTGATCGGTTCCAACATTTGGCATTTTCTCGTGAATTTTCCTTACCTCTTCAGTGCTTCTTTTAGGTATTCTGTGTTGATTACTCCTTATTTCCTGCTTGTGTCCAGCTTAAGTTTGCTAAGTTTTTTATTACTGAATTCGGTCAACTATAGACAGCTTGGAACCTAAGACAGTGGTACATTATTTGTATCCTTCCCAGAATCTCTATATGCATTGGCTGACGGCCTGCCTCTGTCCATTTGGTTCAAAAATGGTTCAAATGGCTCTGTGCACATTGGGACTTAACATCTGAGGTCATCGGTCCCCTAGAACTTAGAACTACTTCAGCCTAACTAACCTAACGACATCACACACATCCATGCCCGAGGCAGGATTCGAACCTGCGACCGTAGCGGTCGCGCAATTCCGGACTCAAGCGCTTAAAAACCGCTCGGCCACACCGGGCGGCTCTGTTCATTTGGCATCACTGTCCTAGGTTGTGAGTTTTGTTGTCGGATAAGAAATTTCACAGTATTGATCACTAGCCTGAAATTTTCCCTGTCCTGTCTGGTGTCTTCTGTGAGGTTTAGTTTTCTCAGGCTCTTTCTTGTCTCTTCCAGCCATCTCGTGGTGTTTCTTAATTTCGAAATGAAATTAAAGATTTTCTCTGTTAGCCTGTTGTCATTCATTCTATAAATATGACTGTAAAACTTTCACCTCCTCTTTCTTATTATGTCTGCGATTGTTCCTATGTTTCTCTGTAGCTTTTCATTTCTCCTCTTCGTCAAGCTGTTACCTTTGTTCTTTTGTGGCTCTGAAGTTTTTCTGCTTTTCCAGTTCTTCTTCTTCACCTCTTGTACTCGGTGTTCGGCATTCAAATGTGCATATTGCATCCGGTTTAATTACTGTTGCGTAGCGTTAAATTTTTGCCTGGAATGATATTGATTTCTTATTATATCAGTTTTCGGTCATTTTGTTTGTTTATTCCGTTTTCCTTGATCTTTCTTTGCTTGTAGTGTTATCTAACCCATTTGATTGTATCCATTCTCTTCGATACTTAAACTTATCAACTCTTTGGACGTTTCCATCTTGTGTTTGTATATATTTTTCTCTATTGTGTTTATGTTCAATGCATTCTGTTTTCGTTTTCGGTATTTGTAGTCAGGTTGGAGATGCAGTTTTGTACAGTGTTCCTATCATTATCTTTGCATCTGTTTTATCCTTAGAAATCATAGCAATATAGTCAGAAAAGAAACAAGATATTCCACGCCAGTTCTTGCCCATTCTACTAGATGGATTCGGTCGATGTTCTTCTCTTGTAGTTCTTTATTCCTCTCTCTCGTGACCTTGTCTGAGATCATACTGAAGAGGATCTGTGAGACACCGTCGCCCTGCCGAACTCCTGTGCTACTTCTGAAGGCTTCAGAAATTTCCTTAGGAATTTAACTTATGAAGTTGTGTCTGTAAGTGTCTGTTTGACTGACTGTCTGCTGATTTTGTCAGCACCTGCTTCTTCCAGTGTTAAGGATGCTCTGTCTATTTACAGAACTGTAAGTTTTTTTGAAATCAGTAAATGTAACGACTGTGTTGAGGTTCTTCTTTGTTCTGATCCTGATAATTGTTTTCAAGTTAAGAATTTTTTCTGGGCAAAAACTATTTTTCCTCAACCCCACTTGGTACTCGCTTGGTTCTCTGCTTGGTGTTCTGTCATACTCAGTAGAGGTCTCATTAGGGAGCTCGGTAGATGTGGGTGCCGCGCGGGATTAGCCGAGCGGTCTGAGGCGCTACAGTCATGGACTGTGTGCCCGTCCTGTCTCCCTTCTTACGTGGCGGATGGATTGTGGCTTGCTTCCAGTGGTCCGGTACTCCTCCTTTCTCCCAGCAGTATTTCGTAACCTCGTAAACGGTTTCAGCTGCCCGCTCCCTCCTAGTCTTCACATCTCAGCCAATACTCCGTCTTCTTCTGCCGCCATGTTTTTTCTCGGCTGGCCACTGCATTGTTGAGTCTAATGCATTTCTATGGCTCTCAAGGCGGGATTTCCTTTTGAGGCTGTCTGAAAGATTGTCTTTGTGTTGGTTCCTCGCAGTTTAGAAGGTTGTTGAAGCATTTTGCTAGTAATACAGAGTTGTGTTTGTTGTTGGTAGTCATTTTGCCTTTTGAATCTTTGAAGTACAACTGCTTGTACCCTGTTATTACTGCTTTTAAAACTTTTTAGAATTCCTTGTGTTGTTCTGTCTGGAGTCTGTATCTATCCGTTCCCCATATGTTCCTAATTATGTCATTTTGCCATTGTTGTGTTTGATTTTAAATTGTCCCTGCCAGAAACACCCACTTTCACATAACGAGTACCAAAACATATACTGAGATTAGTGAACACAGGATTGTCGTAGCGAAACTGAGTGTTGAAACTCCCCGACGAAAGATTCGTAACCCAAAGACTGGAAACTTGCACAGGTCACACCAATACTTAAGAAACGCAGTAGAAGTAATCCATCAGTTTACAGGGCCATATTACCAACGTCTATTTGCAGCAGGATTTTGGAACATATATTGTGTTTGAACATTATGAATTATCTTGAAGAGAACGGTCTATTAACACACAGTCAACACAACTAGCTTTTATTCACACGAAGTATTGAGTGGTATTGACAAGGGATTTCCGATTGATTCCGTCTTTCTAGAGTTCCAGAAGACATCTGACACTGTATGTCACAAGCGGCTTGTAGTCAAATTGCGTGGTTATGGAATATCGTCACAGGCTGGCCAGTGACTTGATTCGTGATTTCCTGTCACAGAGTTCACAATTCGTATTAATTCGCAATTGATCCTAAATAATGAAAAGTGTGAAGTCATCCACATGAGTGCTAAACGGAATCGGTTAGACATCGGTTAGACGATAAATCAGTCAAATCTAAAGGCCGGAAATTGAACTAAATACCTAAGAATCACCGTTACGAACAACATAAATTGGAAAGAACGCATAGGAAATATTGTGGGGGAGGAGAACCAAAGACTGTGTTTTATTGCCTGAAGATGCAACAGATCTACTAGAGAGTCTGCCTACACTACGGTTGTCCGCCCTCTTCTAGAATACTGCTGTGCAGTGTGGGATCATTACCAGGTAGGATTAACGGACTTCATCGAGAATGTTCAGGGAAAAGCAGCACATTTTGTATTGTCGAGAAATAGGGGAGGGAGTGTCACTGACATGATACAGAATTTGGGGTGGCCATATTTAAAACAAAGGCATGTTTTGTTGCGGCAGAACCTTACCACGAAATTTCGATTACTAACTTTCTCCTCCGAATGCGAAAGCATATTTTTTTTCGCCGACATCTACAGGGAGAAACGATCATCATCATAAAATAAGGAAATCAGGTCTCGCTCGGAAAGATACATCTGTTCGTTTCTTCCGCATTCTGTTTCAGACTGGAATAATAGGGGATTATCGTGAAAAATGGTTCGATGAACACTTTGCCAAGCACGTAAGTGTGATTTGCAAACTGTCCATGTAGATGTAAATTATGAGTTTACTACGAGTGATGTTGTAGTGGACTTTAAAGGACATGCATGGTTCTTTCACTTGCACGTGTGAACTGTGATAATTTGTTTCATGCATGTATGGTTTTTTTATGTTGTTACTTTCTTTATTGTTAGCTCAATTTATTTGCAATATAGCTTATAACTATGTAATTAATCGCATGAGCTGCAATCGAATTTTATTGTATGTATGTATATTATCTGTCTTTTTTGTGATACATTCTTTGGTTTAGGACTGAACCTCATTGCCTTTAGATGTCACCTCTAAGTAGCATCTGTGAGTCAGATATGACGTCGATCAAAGCCATAGAGTAGAAAAATGTCTGGTGTGAGCATTACGTGGTGTTCGTGTTGTCAACATTAAGCTGAAATTGTCGCATGTTCTCGGGATGCCGTCAAGTCTCTTCGTGTGGAAACATTCCACAATGCATTTCAAATGGCGGCATTCAGACAAGTCGTCAACAGACCGCCACGTCACGTCACGGCAGGTCAAGGTTTCCAGGGAATGAAGTGTCGACGGTATCATCATCTGCTGTCAGCGTAAGTTAACTCGTTGTATAGTAGTGGAAATTGTGCTTTTGTAACTTTTTACTCTTCATTTTCTTATTGTGCTTCGATTTCGTGGCAAATTGTAAATGTTCGATGCCGACTTGGACGTTTTTTGCACTGGATGTTCTCACACAAGCAATGTGAGATATCTGAAAGCGAAACATTATTTCGGTTTGGCAATAACAGAAGAGACGCGCACTCACCCATAACATAGAAATGTCGATGTTTTGAGGTGTTGTTTCACGTCTCAGCACTTCAACAAACAAGACTGATCAAGAACACAAGTTATGAGGTTTGGTTTGGCCATTAATAACTTTAGTTCCTCAATTGAAATACTGTACTCTGACACGGACTAAGCGAATTGACGTTACATGACGTGACAGACAGTGTGAATACACGCTGACGTGACGGTGCTGCGACGTGATGTCTGCTCATTTTGCTCATAAAAACTGTGAGATCGATTTATTCCAGGTATCAAATGCAAGTTGTTATGGTGTCTGCAAAACGCCTGTCCCTAATACACAGCACACACGATTGCAATCTATCTGAACTAACGATTTGGCGACATTCAAAATTTATAGGACGTTTTACGCACAAACCTATGCCACCCCAAGAATACACAACCAATGTGGCAATGTGTGTCGACAACAGAAAATAAATTCTGTGCATCTGAATCCTCACTCTATGGTCAAAGCGGAGGGTGAAATCGAGCACTAGAATATGTTCATTGTTTTTTTTTCTGTTTATTTATCATTAAATGAGGCGTCCTTATCATCCTTGTGCCAATGTAATTTGCATCCTTAACACCAGTGCAGTACTGCCACGTTACCTTGGCTCCTCATCTCCCTAGAACTGAATTAGTAGACACTGCGCGAATTTGAGCTGCCGTTATGTTGACTCGTGTCGCTGTCAACTTTGGCATTCAGGCCATAGGCCTGACACTGTGGTGATCTGCCACATATTGGTTACAACGTAAAGTATTTTAATGGCAAACTTTCGCAATTTTTTGTATGACACATGGAAATGGACACATGGACATTTCTCTCATTTAAACCAGTATATGATGTGGGTATTTCCTTCGCCATGATGTCATATTTTTGTGCTATAACCATAATGTGTACACCTTGTGGTCACAGATAACACTCTTCTTCCAAATATGTATTTATTTATAAATGTATTCACAGATAACATAGTTCTTCCAAAGATGTTAGATTTTATGTATCTATGATCTTCCTGTGAACATGGATTGTCCAACATAGACATGTTATTCATCTTTGGCCATGTCAACCAGTATCTTCCATAGTATAATTTCAGATCAGATTCATTACACATGTAACTACTGTACTGATGTTCATTCTGTGGCTCGATTGTTTAATGACTGGAAACCATATTTGCTACCTGTCTGTCGTTGACTTAGACCATTAAGCACTTTCTTGATGCTCAAACATCAATTTTAGATCTTGACGATGCGTTCACATACACAATGTGGTCAAAAGTATCGGGACACCTGGCTGAAAATGACTTACAAGTTCGTGGCGCCCCCCATCAGCAATGCTGGAATGCAATGTGGTGTTCGATTTATTATCATCCACAACTCCAAATGGATTACACGCTTTCTCTTTAAAGTACTTTAATCACCGTATGGGGTCGCAGTAACCTAGAAAATTAAATTTCAAATGGTCTTCGGAAATCGTAAATTAAAAAACAGGAGAAAAGTTGTGCTTAATTCGGGCTAAGCTTGGCAGAACTTACTCATTCGTATTCCACACTAAACTGCAGCAGCGACAGAGATGTCGCTCAGACGCCGACTTCAGTTCTCCAGGCTGGAGTGAGGGCGGCACTGTTGCAGGGACGTCGCTGATGAGGAAAACGGGAGAGGAAAAGTGGTCGATCTCAGAATCCCAAAGTGCAAGTAGGGAAGATTAAAGAGAAAGGAAACAGAAATAAACGCGGAAACACTATCTGATACAACGTTTCTGGCGATTGGCAACCCAGTGTTGGACCCTGTTAATTGGAAAGCCCGCAGAAATTGACAGGTATGTGGTACTAACGTCGTACAAAAACAGTACATTGCCTCCTGTGGGGTAAACGTTCGTCACAAGTAGTGTTTCTGATTTGGGATAGAATTATACATTTCAGTTTGCAGCTTCAGAGTGAATAATGTAACAGTTTCTGAAACAGCCTGCTGGACACCCAGTACTTACCGCCGACCAGAGCGAAAATTTTCTGAGGCGAATTACCTTTAAACGTCCCCTTGGAAAAATTATACCTGACTGTGCTTAAACTGACACACAATATTTTTGCGCAACGCAATCTGACTTTCAAAAATCCCTACAAAAGAATGGCCCTGACTAACATTAACCTATACGTTTCACAAATCACTTACCTCACAAAAATCTTGGTTACTCGAACTACTGCAATACAGGTAGCACCACTACTGCCAGCTAAATAAAAGATTCAAACTATGGAAGGCACTACCTACTGATAGGGATAGTTAGCAAATGAAAGATATTAATAGAGAACAAACAATGTATTTACCTTGATATCATCATATATATAGCAGTTCATGACAAATTACAAAACTCCGCCATCTCTCTCCCCACATCCACCACTGCTGGCGGCTCACCTCCAACTGCGCAATGCTACGCGCTGTTCACATCCAGCTGCCGCTGCCCAACACTACAATGGCAGACAACAATGCAAACTAGCCACAGACTGCACACAGCACAGCAAGTGATTTTCATACAAAGCGCTACGTAAGGTTGCCAATAAGAAAACATAAACAGCCTACTTACATAGCCCCCATGCTCCCCACAAAAAAATTTTACGAATTGTTTTGGGCACTGCCCAATACAGATTTGAAAAAATTTTTCATAATTACAATAACAAAGATATCAAATGCACACACTTCTTGATACAATGTTGGTCAAAAGCTAAAATTTTCTCACTGTCCATAAAGACAGTCCTGATGATTCATCACAGTAAAACTGCCGTTTCTTTTCTCAAAGTCTGAGCAGTAAAAGACAATGCACACAGAAGTAGTGGATTTCGATGCAGTCTTGAAGAAGTAGTGTTGTCCTTCCAACAGAAAGACAGTGCTGACTCTTGACATGCAGACAGGTAAAGGGTCACAACAGAGCAAACCCACAGCAGAGTCAGTCGAACTTGAAGGATATTGGTAGGTAGGTCGTCACAGAGCAGACCCACTGTAGTCCTGGTAGAGATTACGGTATTGGTGGGTCACCAGAGGTGCAGACCCACTGCAGTACTTGTAGAAATAATGGTACTGGTGAGTCAGCAAAGGTGTAGACCCACAGTATTCCTTGTAGAAATAATGGTATTGGTGGATCATCAAAGATGCAGACCCACTGTAGTCCTTGTAGAGATGGCCAGCAGCCATCTGTTGTGATTGTGCAGGTGCACAATCACCATTGAAGAGTCTTTCAGATAATATAGCAAGTCCATAACCACCACTTGTGCACTCACAGAGTTTTTGGAATTGTCCTTAGAACCAGCAATGCTGTCATCCAGTCCCTTGCTGAATTATTAACACACGTGCAAACACTAACAGTCCCTACTTCTCACATATTATCCATATACTATGACCAACAGAAACGTGTGCAGTGAAATGGAACTTACAAGTTATATAATTTGATGACCTGGTGTCAATTACAATTTTATAACATAAGAATACAATTACAAAGGTACAAAATACATCATTAAAGAACATAACAATACAGAGAACATTTGTAGTACAGGCTTTACAAAAGAATCCAAATAACATGTACGTCAGTGTTACAGGAATTATGACATGAGTACATACATAAAAGATCAGAATAACTTTCGAAACATCAACCTCACACATGAACATTAAAACAAAACAGAATAAATAATGTCTAAACATCTTTACAAAGAAAATAACATAGTATTTGAAAAATTCTACAACATATCTCTTATCAGATAAACACATCAAGACAGGAAAAACACAAATACACAAGAGTGCACAAACACATACCAGAATAACACAGGAGGAAAGGACAGGGTTTATTTTCAGTGTAACATTTGGTACTGCAGTCCAACCCAAAACTTCATTCCATAAATCTTTCGTCTTATTTCAACATTTGTTTCCGCCAAAAAAATCCTATCCAAGCATGATTTCTGTATTTATATGTTCACATGTTTCTTACCTCATAATTTATTTCCAAGAAAATCCTACCTAAACCTGTTGTCCCTAAACCCTACTTCTTTGGTTCATATTCTCTTTCAAAATACTTTTTTTTTTGCCAAACCATTTTCTTACAGCTTCTCAATGCATTTCTTCCAATTCATCACAACTCGTTCTCTCATATAGCCTACCCCATCTTAAGCTAACTTAAATCTACTGAGCTCAGATGCTAAACTAAGGGACGAGGCAATGCAGCAGTACAAAACAATTAACACAAACAGCAATGACAAAATATTCAAATTGGCCAAACAAGCAGCAATATTACAACTAATATTACGCAATGAGCAGCAAACAAGAAAAATAAATCAGTAGTAAAACTGGCTTAACAGAGTAATGTAAAGTGAAATTTAGTAGTACTATGCCTGGCAAACAGCAGAAGCAAATGCAATAAATTATATCTAAACATGACAGAGCTCAAGCAGAAAAATATTACAGTAAAGACAACAATGCAGATAAGGGAAATGTCTATTCACATCTTAATATCTATGTCATTAAAGTGGTGCACCACAAATTATTCTACAAAATAAATTACCAAGTACTTGAAAAGAAAATTATGAATGCAGTTCCTGTGAAGGTAAATGTCTTTTTGTGCTCCCTCATTTTTTTGAAATAATTATTATTTACTCGATCTGTAGACAGAAAATATTTATATTAGTACATCTATAAAATTTTATTTTAACCAATGCTGCAGTGCAGCTAGAAACTAGATATTAAACAAAATGAGTAAATAAATACATAAAGCAAGCCATATGGCATTTCTCTCAATTAGCAAGACAATAGCCGTGAAATGTTTCTCATCGTTTCATTAGGCATTTTAGTAAATATCATAAATTAAGAGCTCCACAGTATAATCATACGTTTTCAAGTTCGACCGTGTCGTTTTTTGCGATGCTTTCTACAAAGGAATGTCAATAGCGAGGATAATGGCCTCTTTTTTTTTCACCTGTGCCTCTGAAAGGCACTCACTAATGACTCCTTTCCAGGTGACTGTCGCCCATCTCGGTGCCCACGACGCATTACGTGCAGGTGATCACTTAACTTTCTTACGGAAATATTTACGACAGCAGTTTCCGCTACAGTGACAGTCTCATATAAAAATATTTCACAGGTCAAGAATTTGCGTTACAAGTGTGTAGAAACAAAATCCTATTGATATAACAGAGTCCAAAAAATTTTCGTCGGCATTGTAATACATTCACGCATTTAAATACATTTCATAATTCTTAAAGTACAATTCTTGGTTTCCAACAACCTGTTTCACAAACCAGAGTCCCTAACCCCTACTCATTATTCCTTACCTTATTCGTCGACACTTCTTCAATATTTCATCATAACAGATACGTAGCATACTCAAATAACTCATATAGCATCAGCTTATTGATCATAAACATACCGCAACAGCATAATACACAGTCATCGTAATAATATCATAACACCTCAGTCAACTCTCAAAATCGTCGTAGCTTCCTCCAATAATTTCAAAACCTAAAAAAAATTCTCTGCTCATGTCAAAAGTGTCATCTGCCTCAAACGTACTTTAAAAATCGTGATCCCATACCAAATATATCATTCAAAGCTCTCATAATATCACAATGGGTCCGAAAAAATATGAACAGTTCACAAAGTACAGACAAAATACAATTTCGTAAGTGTGAAGTTACCCAACTGTGTAATTGTGTAAACATGTGTCACTGATGTAGTAAAAAAAGTTTATCTCTCAGTTAAATGATCAGATAGCTGTGTATTTTGTGTGTTAGAGAAATATGGTACCGATGTGTAAAGTTGTATAAGCAAATACCATATTAGCTAGGGCTCCTTGTGCTTGCCAAACACATGGTACACAAAGTAAATGTGTACCCACCTGAGGATTAATGTAATTATACCCTCAGGAGTTACAGATTATAGCAATGGTATGAAATGTATCACGGAAAACTTTCTTTGTAATTCAAAAATCTTTAAAAATAAATGTTTTAAGTATAAAATTAATCACTCAAATACGTGTACTGTAGCGCTAAACTGTGCGTCATGTTGTAAGATAATCTCTGTGGAAGTGTCGTAGTTATCGTCCTCCGAAAGCTAAGTTCTGCAGAAGTCAATGTACTTACCTCATGATAAACAAAAGTGAAATGCTTTGTGTATAGATATCGTAGTTATTACGCTTATTGTTGTGATGAAGAAAGTACTGCACTGTAACGTATTGTTGTGCTACGGAAAAGGCTGTCTCATTGTAGTTATACCACAAAATTTACTACTAAAACATGTTTTACTTTCCAGAATAAAACAGAAAACTGTGCAGATATAAAACAGAAACACTGCAAAAGCAACATTGTAAATTGTCACTCATTAGTAGCGTCGTGATAAAATCGTGTAGCTGTCACATAAACTAACCACTGTGTCATCTGGTATCTCACAGAAAGTACTTTAAATCCAGAACGTATTTTCAAGTAAACCAAAATGTTGCATTAAAATCTCATTAGCAGTACTGGTAAATGTTCTAAGTATGTGAGCCTTATAGACGTTACGTAATCGTGCAACTAACAAGCAATAATGTGCACACACAGTAACACTGTGTTAGCTGTTCAAAATAACAGTGCAAAATGGTTCAAATGGCTCTGAGCACTATGGGACTCAACTGCTGAGGTTATTAGTCCCCTAGAACTTAGAACTAGTTAAACCTAACTAACCTAAGGACATCACAAACATCCATGCCTGAGGCAGGATTCGAACCTGCGACCGTAGCGGTCTTGCGGTTCCAGACTGCAGCGCCTTTAACCGCACGGCCACTTCGGCCGGCAAAATAACAGTGCATTCGTAATTTCTGTTTAAATAAGTTCTCTTGGTTCATGACTGGATATTTAACTTCAAACACTGTTGCATGTTAACAGATTCTAAGTCTGACAAAGCATACTAGCAATGTAAAGTGAGAAGTTATATGGCAAAGACAAAGATAAAAGGCAGATTATCTTTCAATAAACGGTTTTACATGTGAAATATGGTGTAAACCTTTACTCTTCCTAGTACGCAGAGGTTCAACTTGAACGGAATTATCATGCGGTATACATCGGTGAGGAATGCTAAAATTTTTCTCAAGGTTAGCATCTATGTTATTTTTCTCTGAGCCAGCCGGCGCACGCGGCTGCCTGCAGTGCGAGTCATTGTCTGTTCCTTTGTTGGCGCGCCTCGTTATTGGGATTAGGAGACCTAACTTCTACACATTCACCTTGACGAGAAGGCCCTGCCCTGTTTGAAGCTCGCCAGTTCTGACGGAATTCAGGTCTGTCGTTTTGTCGGTAGTTTACATAGCTTCTTGTTTGTCGGTCATGTGGTGGAGAATTTCTCCTGGAATAGTAACTGCATGGTGGACTGTTGCCTCTGAAGTTATTCTGTCTCCCTTGATAATAATTATTTTGGTTCCCATATTGCCTGTTTCTATGGTTATCTCTGTCACATTCATTACTATGGAAAAGCGATCTTTCTCTGTAACTAGTATTCTGCCAACGGTTGTCACACGGATGGTGTCTGTTTTGGTCACGATTTGTGTTGTGAGAATAGCCTTGTCGTGTCCAGTTATTATTTCTTTCGTCGCGGAATTGTGACGGATGTGACCCGTAATTGTTGTGTTCCTGTTTTCGCGTTCCGCGATTATCAGTGTCAATTTCTAATTCTTGTAAGAGTCCCTGAAAAGCTTCAATGTCGTCTTTGCAACGTCCTGCCAAAATAATATGTCATAAATGTTCAGGTAATTTGATTAAGCAAACGCGGATGAGTTCTGAAGGGCTTATGGGTTTGAAAGATATTGATTCTTATGCAACATGTCTTCAAAATATTTGACAAGACTGGAAAATTCAGATTGTCAAAGTGTTTCATCATCATGATGCTATGTTTTACTCGGTCTTGTGTAGCTTGAGACCAATATGCTGAGAGGAAGGCATGGTAAAATTCTCCTTCATTGTGACAATCGTGAATGACCGATCGCATTCTTACAGCTGGTTCATTCTCTAAGTAGCCACACATAAATTCTAATCTGTGTTCTAACGACCAGTTGGGGGGAAAACAATGAGAGATTTGATGGAGCCATGCTTGTGGATGAATGTCGTTGCCAGAATTCTTAAATGTTTTGAATTTACGTGTAGTAATGAACAGCTTATAGTCAAAATCATCATGTCGGCGAGTCGCATATCGGTCATTGTTACGTCGTTTCGGCGGTTCCATTTCAAAATTCGGTGCACCTTGCCAATTTCTTTCATAATTTCCGAAATGCGCTGTGTTATTATTTTGTGGCTGTTCCGTATTTCTATGTCCCTCTTCCTGTATTGGAGCGCGAGTGTCCTCTGAAATACGTAATTATTGTATTACTTGTGCCAACTGATCTTGCACTTCCTGGATTTCTCTTTTGTACTGTGTATTGATATGATTTTGATTTTGTTTGAATTTTCTAATTTCTTCATACTCTTCACTGTCAGTGAAGGCTACAGGTGTTGTGTCATTCAGGTCATCATCTACCTTTGTAGATAAGTTAGTGAACTGATCTGAAAGTTCGGCTACTTTATCTGATAGTGAAACTTTTTCCTCTGTATGTTTTTCTGAACCAAGTTTCAGAGTGTCCATTTGTGTTGAAATCGTATCTACTGTGTCCTTAAAGTTTTCCTGAGTTTTTGCAAGTTGCGTAACCGTATCGGTAGATGTAACAGTCAATTTTAGCTGCAAGGTCTCATGATTTTCATGAACAATAATTTGCAGTTCTTTTATGGCTGCTTCGTGATTCTGTAATGCATTTTCATGCCGCGAAAAAATTGGTTGAAAATGATCACAAATTTGTGTTTTAAGTCATTACAGGCTTTTTGACATTTCGATTCAATGTTATGTAACTCAGTAGTTAAATCTTCACGTGTTTGTTCGAGAGTTTGTTCCAATGAGTCTAACTTTTGAAGCTGTTGCTGTGTTAGTCTCTGGTGTTGTTTCATTTGCTGCATTAATTGCAATAATAATGTATTAGTGTCTGGAATCTGTTCCTCTATGCTTTTCGGCAGTGCATTTGCACCAGCAACGTTTACATTTTGACGAGCAAAAAATGTGTCTTGACTTATTTGAGAAAACGGTGGGGACGCAAAAGCTGAATCTACAGTATTTGCAAAATTGTGTCCTGTCATTTCGGATTCCTGAGGCGAGCTGTTGCCGACCGATCAATCGATAATGCTTCCCTGTTCACTACCTGTTTCACTGTCTACACCATTATTTGACGCCCGCTCCATTTCTCTATGCACTATTACCAAATTACTACTTTGAATGTCTGTTAATTCATTACACAGCGGTGCTGGTAAGCTACGCTCGTCGTCACTGTCATTTCTCAGTTTACTTTGGAGCCTAGTGTTACGTTTTTCACACGCCATTATTGTCACAATATTTCACACGATAACACAGAAAAGCACAATTTGAAGAGCAAAAATAAGACAACACATTAACATAGCACTGAAAATAATATCTAGTTAATTGCAGCTGCGAAATACTTGGTGCAAATCTACATGCATGCCACAACTGTTTTACTGTACAACAATGAAAAACTACAACTACAAAGGAAATTCTCTCTATGATTACGCACTAGCAATAAACAATAGCTACACTAATTACACAAACTACAAGAAAAAATCAGAAGATTCCAGTGAGGTATCCTGGCAGGGTCGCCATATGAAACGTCCCCTTGGAAAAATTATACCTGACTGTGCTTAAACTGACACACAATATTTTTGCGCAACGCAATCTGACTTTCAAAAATCCCTACAAAAGAATGGCCCTGACTAACATTGACCTATACCTTTCACAAATCACTTACTTCACCAAAAATCTTCGTTACTCGAACTACTGCAAAACAGCGAGCGCCACTACTGCCAGCTAAATAAAAGATTCAAACTATGGAAGGCACTAACTACTGATAGGCATAGTTAGCAAATGAAAGATTTTGATAGAGAACAAATGATGTATTTACCTTAATAGTCATAATATATATATAGCAGTTCATGACATCCAGACTTACAAATTTCAAAACTCCGCCATCTCTCTCCCCACATACACCACTGCTGGCGGCTCACCTCCAACTGCGCAACGCTACGCGCTGTTCACATCCAGCTGCCGCTGCCCAACACTACAATGGCAGACAACAATGCAAACTAGCCACAGACTGCACACAGCACAGCCAGTGATTTTCATACAGAGCGCTACGTAACGTTGCCAATAAGAAAACATAAACAGCCTACTTACAACCTCTCTAAGTGTGGGTCATCATGGTTTGGTGCAACTTACAGAATCGCGACCTTCGGTCATATGAATAAAACGGAGAATGTACTTTATACTCGAAATTGTGGAGAACATTCCCAGGTTCGCACGAATAAAGCGAGTCGGAGAATATGCTTCACCCGAGAAATTTCTCACCTCGAGTAAATGAGTGGGGGGAGTCGGTAAAAGCAAACATCATCCTCCGATTTCGTATGAATAAAACTGGAGCACCGAATCACGAACCGAGAACATTCTCCATTTTTTGAAGTGTGCTTTGCAGCATAACATCGAGCTCAGTAAGTTCTGTTGACGTTAGCTTTTACAGACTTTTTGGTAGTAAAGGCAGAGTTTATATTGCCTGGAAGGCAAGAGGGTATACGTACCCGAAGAAATACAGAAGAGAGAAACCGTAGAAAGTTCTACGAGCCTTACAATAAAAACATTTTTGCATGGCGAATTTCCTTCCAAAAAATCACGAAAGAAGAGATGAGCGACCTTTCAAACGAAGTGAAAATTAAAATATTATTGTTGCTATTTAGCAGACCCAAGTTTTCACACTGATGTACGAGAAGACTTTGGTATACACAGAACACCTGTGCCGCTGACGTTTCCGGATATTCATCATCATGTCTTCTCACACCGTATATCTTACACTTTGTTAAGTTTGAAATATAGGCCAATCAGAAAAATTAACAGCTGGTTGATTACAAACCTAGCGATCGGTTTCTCGTAACGAACCCCACGGGTGATCGCTTGCGTCCTTGACACGCGAGCACACCATTCGTATTTAAACAAAATTATCTCGTCTTAGAAAGCTCTGCCACAGTTCCGGTTTGCAGTAGATGAAAAATCATTCACATAATGTGTTGACCTAACTTCAGTACCAGAAAAGGTTCCCACATGTCGTAAATTCAATACGATCGCAGAAAATGCATTTTTCCAAATTGTCTTTAATCGTCTTAACTATTTGCTGCCGCACATAAAAGTGAAATCTAAACGTAGTGCAGCTCTTTACGGAACACACTGACGCCAGTTCCATCTTTGTACACTGAACGGTTTGCCTGTTTGAGCGAGCTGAATGAAGTCTGGCGTTACGCGTGCGTTGTGTGCGTGACACGGCAGACGACACACAGAGAGAACCTTCTCAGGAAGGTGGGGAGGAAGTGGGAAGGAAACTCTCTCGCCAGAGAATACGCTTCCGATTTTTCATTCATGCGAAACTGAAAACTTTCTGAGAGAATATTCTTTTGCTCTGATAATCTTTTCCGGAGAAAGATGTCTTTATGTATACGACTCCTTATCCTCACGATTTCTCCCCCTGAATGCGAAATCGAAGGGCGTACCCACGACATAAACTAGAGCAATTGGGGCGGGAGGGGCAGGTCATGCTATTCGCAAAGAACTGGGAGTAGGAAAACCAGGCATCATTTCTTGATAGAGAAAACAGAAAACTGGCGACAAACTGCTTTCAATAAACATTTTCAACATAAGAATGCACTCCCGAAAGAATACAATAATTTAAGTTCTTGGAGTGGACTCAGATGTTTCTGATACTTCCTTCTTTGAAATTTCGCCGTATTCTTTCACGTAGTTGCGGTGTTCGCTCAGCAGGAACAACGCAGCCAGTCTCTCCCCTCTGTCTCGATTCGGTTCTAAGCCAAGTCTTTGCTGTTCGTAGAGTATTGAAGCATCGTTCCATAGTCACCGTTTCCGTGGAATAGTACTCAAAATATTTACTGCTTCTATAATGCTAGGGAAGAGGTTCTTGCCCTAGTGAAACAGAGCAGCGACCTATAAATCACCTAATTTAGAGTCAGAGACACACTTTCTCCTCAATCAGTTGTACTGCGGGTGCAGCTGAATGGCAATGGCCATAAAACCGTGAAGCTTTTAAAACAACTGTTTTTATGGGAGTTCACTGCGCTACATTTGCACATATTCAGGGGATGTAGCTTGTTCAGAGCAAGCGCTGGAATACTTTCAGGGGAAACTGAATCCTTAACGGAGACGGGAGTTATTCGATATACGGTAATACGACCGAACGTCTTCAGCACTTCCTCTCATTTTAGGCCGAACATTTTCTTTCGAATTTTTCCTTACAAGGGGGGGAGGTGGACGTTATGAATGATGGAGTATTTGTCAATTGTTGCTGAGCTTGTGCAGAAATTGCTTGTGAAATGTTTTACAGAGTGAATTCTCCAAAGGAAGGTTTGTCACGCTGGTTTACAGATATCTCCTGTTGTTGCAGTAGTTGTGGTGTTACTGGAGTAATTGTGTGGACTGCAAAAGGTAGAAATGAATAGAGAAAGCGTTCTTTTTTTTCAATTTTTTATTTTAATATTATGTACAGTGAAGTACATGACATTTTCTCTAGTGGCACGTATCAACGCTCTGTTAGCATCTCGACGAGCTGCTGCCGGTTGTACAGCCTGGCGATGTCCAGGGGGGTCTCCCCACGTTCATCTGTCGCCCCCCTGTCGGCTCCGCCCTGCAGCAACGCAGCCGCCGCTTCTGCGTGGCCAAACCATGCCGCCCAGTGCAGCGGCGTTCGCCACCTGTGATCCCTGGCGTTGGTGTCGGACGCCGCAGAGAGCAGCAGCCGCACCACAGCCGCGTGGTCTCTCAGTGCAGCCCAGTGCAGGGCGGTCCACCCGCCGCCGTCCCTCGCCCCCACGTCTGCCCCAGCCGCGAGCAACGCCCGCAACTCCTCCACCGCCCCCGCCTTAGCCGCCTCCATCAGCCTCCTGCCTCGCTCTGCCCCAGAAACGCTCCTGCACAAAACATCGACCCACTTACTCTCTACTATCGAGACACACACACACACCAAATTAAGAAAACTGTAACAGCCGCAAAACTGCCAACAATTCTGAATACACTTCTTCCGAGCGACAAGTCGGAAATCTAGAACTCTCTCTTCTGCGATATGGGTTAACCAGCGTATTACAGACAGATCCACAGCACTAGCCCATAATCAAAAACTTCAGCCATCTGCCATTAAAAATAGGTGCACTCCATCTCCTAACAAATTCATTTGGTTTTCCTCATAATTCACTCCACAGATCCGCCTCCTTTCACCTCGGCATGCAGTTGCTACCCAATCCTTCTACATTCAAACACACCCCTAAAACTACTTTCCCTGGGTACTAATTCCTTCTCTCACTTAGGAAGAAAACACTAGAAACTAAACGCATCTGTAAGTACTGAAATACAATTTCCTCACCAGACAGCTAAGTGATTCAGACCAGTAACATGGACATTCTGACATACTGACAAAAAATATAAAATTCACTGCTTCGTACACAATAGTTTGGTAGACATATTTCAAATACAACAAGGGCGCGCACACACACACACACACACACACACACACACACACACACACACACACACTACCCGCTGCATAATAATCGTCACATGTGCTCATATAATCATGCATGCGACAAGAGATACATCCACTGCAACATTCATCTCCATCTACTTACACACTTTGCAAGCCACCATATGGTCTGTGGCAGAGGCTATCCTGCACAACTACTATACTCAGTCATGTTAACTTTGTGCAACTTTTTTCATTTTCTGAAATTCTGCACACAAAATAAGTTACACATCGCTACAGAAGGTGTAAAACTTTACATTTATACTTAAAACGGTCTAAGTAAACTTAAAGTGTACACCAGCTACGCTGCTTCCGAGTAAAATTTCTGTTTCAGTAGTAGTACAAACACTTAAACCGTAACTTTAGACCAGTCTCAAAAAAGTACTGTATTTCCTATATCTGATGCTGTGCATAAATTTAGATCATGCCAGAAAGAAATCAGCTGTTTGTAAGAAATAGAAACACACAGTGTTAATTGATTATTGCATATTCACTTACAAGTATCAAAATACTTGTATACATCTGGCATTGCTGAACTTGAACCAATGTCGCGAGAATCTCTCCCCACAGCTGATGCAAGTTAACGGCTAATCCCAAGCGAGAGACCAGTAAGAAGCTTCAAAGACAATTGAAATACTAACTAGAAACTACACAGGTAATAAAACTGGTGCATTCAGTACAAAATAATCAATGTAGGTGGAGCAGCAACCATATGAAACAGAAGTAGTAACTGGTACACATAAAAAGTTATCCTAACCGACTGCAGTCATTCCTTCTTTTCGCTCTGCTCGCAAATTCAGCGAGGGAGAAACGACTGCCTCTATGCCTCTGTACGAGCGACAGTGCCTCTCACGCTATCTTCACACGCCTTGTCTCAAGTGTACATTGCCACAACTAGAATTGTTCTGCATTCAGCCTCGAAAGACGATTCTCTAAATTTTCTCAACAGAGTTCCTCGAAAAGAACGTCACCTCCCCTCCAGTGATTCCGATTCGAGTTCCTGAGGCTTCTGCGCAATACCTCTGTGTCACTCGAAACTACCGGTAGCAAATGTAGCAGCTCAGCTCTCAATCCTTTAGCTGTCTTCCAACTAGAAATTTTGTCCAACTCGCCTTGTGGTCCTCCTACACTCACTCAACGACGACATCTTACTGTACACTAGGGGACAGTCAGCAAACAGCTGCAGATACCTGTCCACCAGACCATTTATGTATACAGACTGTAACAGCGGTCCCACCACCCTTTTCTGGAGAACTCCTGCCTCTGGCGAACGCTCGCCACTGAGGACAACATACTGGGTTCTGTCACATAAGAGCTGAGGTCCACTCCCATACATGGGAACCTATTCCATGCGTTTCCATCTCCTTCAGCATTCGACTGTAATCCACCGTGTGAAATGCTCTGTGGACATGTACGAATATGTTATTCAGAGGTGATTGACAAGCGCACCACATCACAGGAAAATCTGCACAATGCAAAGAATTGCGATCTTTGGGGTAAAAATGGCTCAGTCACCTCTATTGCAATCACGGATTGTATTAAAGAGTCAGAACAGAAAGAACTGGGGGCTAATGTTGCGTGTCACAATAAAAGGATAGTTTACACAAAAGTCAGCCTTGCCGCTATTGGACGCATCAGAAAGGCACCCGAAAATAAACCACACTGTTTGCCAGAACCGCCAAGAAACACCACTAAGAAATTTGGGGAATAAATCCATCATTGCAAGCAGCTTGTCAAAATAGGTAATTTGATCAACCATAGGGACTTTTGTGTGGCTAAAAAATAGTGCTGACATTACACAAATTAGTTGTTGCCGTAAAAACAAAAAAAATTATTTTCCTTGGAAGAAAGCTGTTTAGCGTAAGACACTGCATGAAATGCGATTTACTTGCAACAGACCTCTAAGTAAAGGAAAGGCCTCTCTAGAGAGAAGTCATTACTGACTGGCGATGCAAATACTTGATACAAGTCAGGAAATTAACAGAACTCTTTTATGTCGACCAAACTTGGGTGGTGAACCAACGACATTCCTCTTAGAAGACGATGACAGGGTCGTGACGTTGGCACCAAAATGGACAATATGATAGTGCAAGCAACAACGGTTAACGTTGAATCCAACACTGGGTTTATTTATTGGTCTACATCAATGTCGTCTTCACCAAAATATTTCCCATTACATATTATACATTTATTCCAGTGGTTCTTCCAATGCTTAAAACTATTCTGGAACAATCCTTACGGTAGCGTTTAGTTCTCTCCGATGTGCAATTTGAATCTCATCTCTTATGTAAAAGACAGCTCTTTAAGGTTTGTCTTTATTTTTGAGAACAAAATGTCACACATGGAGCGAACGTGGAGCCGAGGACATCACTACAGTATTGTTTCTAGTCAAACATGCACAAGCACGCAACGAACTGTGAGCAGGTGCGTTATCGCAGTGCAGAAACAATGAATTGTTCCGCCACAAAGCCGGACTTCTTTCCGCGTTGCTTCAGGCCATCGGGGTTGAGCTGGTGAGAAGTACTGCCTACTGGCCGTTTCATCTTGGGACAAGGAGTCGTGGTGCACTGTACTGTCAAAACCGAAGATTACTGTCAGAAACGTAACATTCACATTTCAGTGGTCTTGGCCATCTGTCACCGAGACGATCGAGTGTTAGTTTCTCAGTTCGTCTTCTATTATGACCTTCTCGTCATCCTCATGTTCTTCGAAATGTTTATACCGGCCGTAAACACCTATTTCACTCTTAGTATACTCACCAAAAGCAATATATAATCTTTCTAAAACCACGATGCATTTTAATCCGTTCTCATAGCAAATTTTAATACAAATGCGGTAATCCGTTTTTACAGTAAACAAATAATCGCTGATACTCTTAAAATACCAGTAACCTTTCTAACACCTGACAACACACTAAATAACCGATACGCGTAACGTTGTACACACAATGACAAAAACGAAGTAGGAATCTGAGTAATAAAACGCGTGAAATGTCGAGTTTCCCGTATCACAAGAAGGGTTGCGTTTCAATCCACCCAATCAAGGGGAACTTTTACCTCTTAGAGGAAACACAATGGAAGACCAAGTCTTCAGTTGTCCGGTATAATTGCACCACATTTCGTTTATAATCGCTTTGGAATATATCCATCCATTTAGGAGGGAATTGTAGATGAAAATGCCTTTAGATGAACAGGTATTCGGTTCTGACGTGTATTCGTAATTTATGTAGCAACCTTGGCTTTTGATTTCTGTTCCTGTGTTGATGTAATTTACTCCACAATGTCGTGTTTCGGGAGGTGGCTATCGTCTGCTGTCTCGCAGTGGTGCCAACTCATTTACCCAAAAAATGAACGCTGCCCGGATGGGTCTGCACAGTGCGTCGCCACCGATTTAAGGCGCACGCCGCGGAAACGCCGGCACGGCATTTCGGAACCGAGGCGTATAGAAAAAGCAGGCAGGCCATTCCGGCCCCAAGTGAGTAAAAAAAACTCGCAGACGCCCTCGCGCGCCTTGACGTCACGGAGAGGAGGCTGCAGCGCCGAGCATTCAGTTTTGAGACAGCCACGAGCAAGGCTCGCTGTAAGTGTGCCGTGGCACATTGCATTAATAGTGCTCGAACGACGACGGACGTTACTTATCACGTTTCTCCCAAGGATGAGCACTTGCGACGTGAATGGATGGTTCGGTGCAAACGCAAGGACAAAGTGAATGTGAAAACTGCACCTGTGTGGTCAGCTCCTTATCGGCCAGAAGATTATGAACGGGATTTGAGAAATGAGCTTCTAGGGTTACCTTCAAGAAAGAAGTTATTACCAGCAGCAATCCCCTGCATAAACATTCCGAACTGGCGTGGAGAAGAAATTGTGGAAAGCGGTGATGCAAACGAAAGGGTAAGACGTCTGCACATACATAACACTTTCAATAATTGAAACTGAAAAATTACCGTAATACAAACGAATTCACATAAATGCAACGCTTTCTGACACGTTAGTATATTGCTTTACGGGAGTGAATGACTCGCTATATTGTACAGGCAATAAATAATGTTGCTCAAGTGTATTTGCTTTTCCTCCTGGATATAATAGCTACATTTGTCTTAAAAATAGCCTTTTTTAAAGTATTCTCGATATGTTGACTATTTTAAAGCTAGTATATAATTCAAATGACAAAATCAGCATATTTCGCTTAATTTGTTTACATTTACTTCTGTAACAATAGCTGATGCTGACCAGTTGACTTCGCAGCGTAGTGGTATGGTTTCTGACTCCCATGTTGGAGGTTATGGGTTCGTATACCTGTATTTCCTCTTACATTGTATTTTTACATTTTATCAAAATAGGCTATTGTAGCCGCTTATGCCGGTGATATTTAATCGCTTTTATCAATTCATCAGATTTTTAGTGAAAATTAATGCAATTGCATAGTACTTAGTCAAAAATTTTAGGAATAGTAGGCCTACTCGGTAAATAATTTTAGGAATAATAAAATTAAAATCAAATTCATTTCTTAGGGATCTGGAAGTCGTGCACAACGCTGTGGAGCAAGTAGTTTGCAAAAGCGAGCTTTGACGGCTTTAGAAACTGTCTCACCGAAAAAAAAAAGTCGACCGAACCACATGTACAGATTGTGTTCATGAACCCACTGAAGTAGTGAATAAGGATTTGGAAATTAAGGAACTGAGGGCCGAGATTGAACTTAACGATCTCCGACGTTCTTTCGCTGAAGCGGGCAGAACAGTCATCTGACGTGAAAGAAAAAGCCAAATTCCACAAAAGTGTAAATAGTGTATTGTCAAATTGTTTTACACCGGCGCAAATAAGATGCCTATTAAACAAAAATAAAAGGATAAAGTGGAATTCAGAGGACATGGCCCATGCATGAACTTTAAGAGCTCTGTCACCTAAAGCATACACTTATTTGCGAAAGCAAAAAATTCCTTTGCCGTGCAGGGGAACCCTTCAGAGATGGACGAAGGAATTTAAACGCAGACCGAGTATTCTTGAAGATATCCTGTGTTTATTGAAAGCCAAGTCACACACTTACTACTCGAGAGAGAGAGAGAGAGAGAGAGAGAGAGAGAGAGAGAGAGAGACAAGCTGTTCTGACTTTTCACGGAATCAATGTTGATGGCCAGATATGTTACGATTCATCTGAAGACTTAGTAGTCGGACAACATTCCAATGTGCAAGTTTGCACGATATGTGGGTTGTGTAAGCAGTGGAAACCACCAGTTTACTACGATTTCGACACTGTGATGACCAGTAATTTGCTTCAGAGCATCATTAAGGCAGTTGAGGAATCTGGAATCGGTGTTGTTGCTGTGACGTGTGATATGGGCGGAAAAAATATAAAAGTTTGGAAGGAACTGTCTGTCGATACAGAGAGAACTTATTTCGTAAATCAAGCATACGACACCACGAATGTATGGGTTTTCTTCGACGTACCACACCTGTTAAAGTTATTACGGAACCGTTTCTTGGATACAGGCATTACGCTACCTGATGGATCCAAAATATCTAAAGCCGCTATACAGGAACTTTTAAAGCATCAGAAGAGTGACTTTACGATAACACACCACATTACTCAAGCGCACTTAAACGTAACTCGACAAGCAAGGCAGAATGTACAGATGGCAGCGCGACTATTTTCACGACAAACAGCTCAGGCTTTGAAGTATGTTCTTCATAAAGACGTTGAAAGTAATTTTATTGAACTCGTTAACGACATCTTCGATGTCTTGAACTCTAGAGTTCCAAAATATGAATGCTCATCCTTGTGTAGTGGGATTGGAATCAATCTCTCAATTTGAGAAAATACTTTGAACAGATTCTTAGATATCTGTCCAGCAATGCGCGTTGGTGACAAAGAAAGAATGTTGCCTTTCCAAAAAGGTTTTATAACTACAATAAAATCTCTGTCTTTGGTCTTTTCGAAAGTATGAAAAGTGTGTAAGTTAGCTATATATTAACTTGTAGGCTGAATCAAGATTGCCAGGAAAACTTTTTCTCTAGAACACGAGAATTAGGTATATTTTTTAACAATCCTACACCTATTTAAGTAAGGAACAGGGTAAGTCTCCTTATACTGACAGGTAATGCAAGTGATATCTCTCTGTCTGGGAACACGCCAGTTACTAAAGAATTAAACACGGAGTCTTCCCAGTGTGGCGTCGACCCGGATCCTGCATCCCTAAGTTTCATTACCAGTGAACTCTGTGTAAATGTTGTTGACGAAGCGCCACTATGAGAAATCCCAGAAACTGAATGTGGAAGAAAATTTAGTGACATGTGGTAACACTGAGGGATGATTCTGTAATCTCAAATGTTCTTCCAGATGCGGTAAAATACATTGAAGGCTATATTGCATTTAAGTGCCACAACATTGATAAATCACTAGGCTTTCCAGCAGCAAAAAGTGAAGGAGATCATGCTGCAGACTGGATATCAATTACATCTCGTGGTGGTCTTTAGACTCCAATGCCAGCATGGGAAAACAACAGTGTTGCTGTTCGAAGAAGAATTGGCTGCTTTTCATGGAAATGAGGTGTGTAAACAAAAAAATGTAGTAAAGTCTGTGCTCTATTACAAAACAAAAGTTTCCTGAGGTTCATGAACCAGTTATTACTCTTTATGTAAAAACGAGAACATTTGTAAGGATTAGGCATCTCAATCAAGAAGCAAAGTTGGAAGCAATGAAGAAATGTGCCGCAAAGAGGAAGCAGTTATGGATTGCATCGTCGTCTGGTAAACGGCAGTAGAAACAGACTACATTCATATTTGCTTCTTCATCAAACGAGCGAGTTATTTTCCAATTTAATTATTTATTTACTGTTAATGTGTACAAAACCTGTCATGCCCCTTGTTTTGACTTGTACAGATGCGTATCGAACGAAAGCGAAAGTAAAATGAACGAGTAACATGGCACCAAGTCTGTGTGGTGCGGCGCATTTGCCGTGTAAGCATATGGCTGCGCTGCGCCAGGGTCCTCGTCGTGACGTCACAGCGCTCCACCCAATAGCAAGCGTTTTCGCCTGAGTGCCCCCCCCCCCCTGTTCGGAACATCCCGTAGAAGCACCTCGTGACGCAGCTGGGTAGGAAGGGCAGGCACTCGCTAGCTCGCTCGCTCACGAGGTTTCAGACACACGGTACTCCGCTGTGAACAAAACACGGCCAGGCTAGGCTACGCCACTGTACCAGACCCCTCCACTGTTTACTTGTCTGCACTGCAGAACTACCAAGCAACTGTGTCGTCTACATGCTGGTCATTTCTGGTACAATTTACGTTGCATGCACACGTGTACATTAATGAGGCGAAGTTAGACCGCTACTTTTATATGGCGAATGTCAAAGAAATTTTGTCGAAACAGGAATGTCTGTCCTTTCCGTCGTCGTTCATCGCGCCGGACCGTTGCACGCATTATTAGGTCAGTAGTGCGAAGAGGCAGCTTCGACGTCTCACAGAGGACGAGGGCGAAGGCTGCAGCCGACAGGGCACTTGAGGAAGCTGCTCTGGCTGCGACGCCTATCCGTTGGCACAGTGGCACCGGACGTACAGCCAAGGAATGAGGGGTCAGCAGACGGGAGTCACTCCCACCTCGCATTTACATTAATGCCACCCTTAGCATCTGACACTCCACAGGGAACTCCTGAGGACGTGATTTTGAACGTGGCTTAAAATTTTGTCTTTCTGCGCTGTAGTGCATGGCAAACGATTCTGAAAATCGCTTTATCAGGTAGAATACTAACGGTCTTGAATTAACCAATGTATGGTTTGGCACGATACTAAATTACATTGTGGAACCTCACTTCATCCACGGGGTGATTAAATGGAAATACGTATGCACATATTCTAACTAACATCCAGCCTGTCCTTCTAGAGGTAGTTCCGTGGACAAGCGACAGTGTATGTGGATCGAACACAGCCGCTGCCCAGACCCTCCTCTGCTGCATAGTGACCAATGAATGGAAAGTTTCCCGGCCGTTGTATGGGACGGAATGCTGCAGTACAAAGGCCAGCCAAGTACTCTGATCTGACTCAAATGGATTTCTTTCTACGGGGAGCACTGAAAGATAGAGTCTGTCATGAACCCCAGGTATGTCAGATGATGTGCGCCAGACCACACAACGACGTGTCATCCAATGTAGCTTGTCCAGTTCATCTCTCTCTCTCAAACAGCCATTCCAAATGTGCCTAGCAGTCGATGGTGTGCAATTTGACTATATTCTTAATTAAAATGTAAAAACACAATTCACTAAGGAAACTATTTAGTTTGTGGATGACAAGGCATCAGTTATTTTGAATAAATGTTTAGCTCATTTAAAATCTATTCCGTCTACGTACAATTTCGAGCAGTTTCTAATTTCTAACTGACAGCAGGTCTTTTGCGCTGTAGAACCACCCGGGTGCTTCCAGGCAGAGACAGGCTGAGCTGACAGAAGGTCGTGGGATAGCGATATCTACGCATACAGATGGCAGCAGTGTCGCGTACGCAAGGTATAAAAGGGCGGTGCATTGGCGCCGCTGTCACCTGTACTGAGGTGACTCCTGGGAAAGGGTTTCCGACGTCTTGATGGCCGCACGACGGGAATTAACAGACTTGGATTGCGGAATTATAGAGCTTGTCTATGACTTGATATTTTTAAAATGTACAGTTTCCGATGTATCGACATAAAATAAAATGCCGTTATCTGCTCCCCATGTATCGAGAAAAGGATTGCTATATCAGCGCAAAATCATCGATGTGCTTGCCTATAAAAATATGGGCTGCACGTTGTAAGTACACTGCCGGTTTTAGAGCTGTACGTTGGAGTATTGATTTATTATTGGATACTCTGTACATCAACAAGCTATCCCCCTCAGAGCAAGAACTGAAAGGGAAACTACGGATCTTCACGCCTCCCGACAACCACTGTGCTAGCTACGGTAACTGCATGTAGGTGGCACACTGAAAGGTGTCT
Source organism: Schistocerca nitens (assembly GCF_023898315.1). NCBI lineage: Eukaryota > Metazoa > Arthropoda > Insecta > Orthoptera > Acrididae > Schistocerca > Schistocerca nitens. Next base: position 114,379,268 of record NC_064624.1, read on the forward strand.
CGTGGGTCCATTGTTCGGTATCGTCACGTATCGGATTTGTCCGCAACACTTCACGTCGACTTCCCTGCTTTTTCATTTCACCAAACGCCACCGACCCTGCAGCTGTAGCGCCAAAACTGCGTGGCGAATCTGAAAGTTCGCCGTTTCTGTTGGTAGCGCTGGGTGCCGATTACGTCAGCAGTTCCCTCAGTCCACTGCAGCGACCAGTCTGGTCGTTTAGATTTTTGTTCATTTTCAACGTCTGTTTTTGAAGAATGTCGATGTGAAGAAAGAGCACACAAGTTTCGATAAAAATTGTGTAACGCAACTGGTGTCCTGTTTCTTCGCATTTGAAATCATCTTATTCCATTCAAACCGCCCCTGCCCCCGGGGCAATGGGTGTCACATATACTTGCCTCACATAGTCAAAATTAAACACTGGACCCGATGAAAGTTCAAAAAGCGACAACACTCCTTTACACAGTGAAAGTAAAATTATGCCTCAGTACAAATTCAAAAAAGCAACTTCAATATTTTCCGAAAACTGTGAAAAAAATCTAAATTACAGAGACTGTCTTTAGTTGCCGTGGCGAGAAGACGTATTTCTAGTGATGCAGAATGTTGTCTGAATAATACACCACTGGCCATTAAAATTGCTAAACCACGAAGATGAAGTGCTACAGACGCGAAATTTAACCGACAGGAAGAAGATGCTGTGACATGCAAATGATTAGATTTTCAGAGCATTCACACAAGGTTCGCGCCGGTGGCGACACCTACAACGTGCTGACATGAGGAAAGTTTCCAACCGATTTCTCATACACAAACAACAGTTGACTGGCGTTGCCTGGTGAAACGTTGTGATGCCCCGTATAAGGAGGAGAAATGCGTACCATCACGTTTCAGACTTTGATAAAGGTCGGATTGCAGCCTATCGCGATTGTAGTTTATCGTATCGCGACATTGCTACTCGCGTTGGTCGAGATCCAATGACTGTTAGCAGAATATGGAATCGGTGGGTTCAGGAGGGTAATACGGAATGGATCCCGACGGCCTCGTATCACTAGCAGTCGAGATAACAGGCATCTTATCTGCACGGCTGTAACGGATCGTGCAGCCACGTCTCGAGCCCTGCGTCAACAGATGGGGACGTTTGCAAGACAACAACCATCTGCACGAACATTTCGACGACGTTTCCAGCAGCACGGACTATCAGCTCGGAGACATGGCTGCTGTTACCCTTGACACTGCATCACAAAATGGCTCTGAGCACTATGGGACTTAGCTTCTGAGATCATCAGTCGCCTAGAACTTACAACTAAGTATACCTAAGCAACCTAAGGACATCACACACATCCACGCGCGAGGCAGGATTCGAACCTGCGACCGTAGCAGTCGCTCGGCTCCAGACTGTAGCGCCTAGAACCGCACGGCCACCGCGGCCGGCGTGTTTGCATCCCAAACATTTCCCCACTTATCTTTCCAAGTCTTGCATGTCATCCTGGCGTTCTATTTTTTTCTGCTTTGTTTCACATTCTCTACGGAGCATACTGATTTTGATATCAGCATGTGCTGCATAATTAATACTATTATCCTGGACACTAAGTATACAATTCGACACTGTCGATGTTTTCAGTGTGCATGTAGCACATGTAGGTGTGTGTCATGTTATATGTAGCGTTTTTAAAATTTTTTTACTTGTAGGTATGTACTTCCTGTGCCAAATTACGCATTATTACCCGCATGATTTGTATGTACGAAAATTGAAAAATTTCTGTTTGTTGCCTGCTCCTGATATAATTTCAACACTAATTCTCTGTGTGTTCCATGACTGCCAGTCGAAATGGGTGTGCTTCTGTTGCCTGCCTGAGGTGCAGGAGGGTTTCAAATGTTCAGTGGATTCCAAAGTCGATATCTGCAGCTGATTATCTTGGTCAATCAAAGCAGGAAGTACTTGAATCTCTATACAGAAAGGAATCAACATCTACATGGTTACTCTGCAATTCACACTGAAGTGCCTGGCAGAGGGTTCAATGAACCTTTTTCATACTATTTCTCTACCATTCCACTCTCAAATGGCGCGTAGGAAAAAGGAACACCTCAATCTTTCCATTGGAGCTCTGATTTCTCTTATTTTATTATGTTTATCATTTCGCCCTACATAGGTGGATGTCAACAAAATATTTTCCATCGGAAGAGAAAGCTGGCAATTGAAATTTTGTAAACTGATCTCGCCGCAAAGAAGACCGCCTTTGTTTCAGTGACTGCCACACCAACTCGCGTATCATATCAGTGACACTCTCACCCATATTGCGCGCTGACACGAAACGACCTGCCCTTCTTTGCACTTTTTCGCTGTCCTCCGCCAAACGTACCTGGTAAGGATCCCACACCGTGCAGCAATATTCCAGCAGAGGACGTACAAGTGCAATGTAGGCTCTCTTTGGTAGGTTTGTCGCATCTTCTAAGTTTCTGCCAACAAAACGCAGTCTTTGTTTCGCCTTTCTCACAATATTATCTATGTGGTCATTCCAATTAAAGTTGCTCGTAATTGTAATTCCTAGGTATTTAGTCGAATTGACAGCCCTTAAATTTGTGCGATTTATCGTATACCCAAAATTTAGCGGATTTCTCTTAGTACCCATGTCGATGACCTCGCACTTTTCTTTGTTTGCTGCCAATTGCCACTTCTCGCATCATACAGGAACTCTCTCTAGATCATTTTGTAATTGGAATTGATCGTCTGATGATTTTACTAGACGGTAAATTACAGCATCATCTGCAAACAATCTAAGGGGGCAGCTCAGATTATCACCTATCATTTATGTAAATGAGGAACAGCAGAGGGCCTATGACACTACCTTGCGGAACGCCGTATATGACTCCTATTCTACTCGATGATTTGCCGTCTATCAGTATGAACTGTGACATCTCTGCGAGGAAATCAAGAATCCAGTCACACAATAGAGACGATACTTCATACGTATCAAATTTGATTAATACTGGATGTATACGTGGACAAGGAAAAAAATTCACGGATTTCCCGCTTAAAAATACACCTTCTCCCGCGTGAAAACACTTTTTTCCGTCTTAAGTGGCAGTATATTTTCCCTCGGAAGTGCAAAACTTATCAATCCTTTGAATGGTTATGGTTTTGGACGTGGGCGTAGAATTTCCCGGCACTTTAGAAAACGAAACTCAGGGAAAAAAGACACATTTTGGAAATATCTTTGATGTGCAGCAACATGTGTGTTGTGTATTTTCGTATTACGACAGCACACATTGGAATTCCACCAAACACCGCATTTTACTTTCCGAATCACTGAAATCGAGATTGCGATGCGCTTTTGTAAGCCAGTCACATCTCATGTCACGTGATCTCGCCAGCTCATGATAGCGAGTATTCAGAGCATAGGACGCGTGATGTAGTCAGCCAATAGAACATCCTTGTTAAGCAGCGGTAACACACGAGTTAATGGCTTACATTAATTTACATAGTGTTGCTACAAGAAAAGCAAAGCTTCCACATATAATATTGGTCACTAAGGTTAATAAGCTGCAAGAGAAGCTAATCTTTCGATATAATGTTGATTTTTTGCGCGTGTTACACTTCAAGATACATCACACAAATGTGGCAGTAAAATTTTTAATAATGACATAAATGTCTGATATTCAGGGTTCGAAATTCTTCTAAATGGCTTGTTATCAAAGAGTTGATTTTTAAATGGAGTCAAACACTCTGTGATTTAAGAATTTTAAGGTACATCCTCGCGCATAGTCCAACTTACGTTAAAGGATATTTACTTTGAAAGTAATGCTTTTCAAACCAGCATTCGCAATATTTTTCCACGACCTGCTGGAAACAGGTTCGTTCCAGCAGCTGCCGGAGAGCGCCAGGGGAGAGGCGCCCGAGCTTGCGCAGCTAACATGACGTAGGAAGCCCGTATGTACGTACATGTAAAACATTAAAAGATCTTACATTACATTGTAAAAGCAGTAAGACGTCACAGGGTACTCCAAGAGATCGTAATTTCGTGAACCATACTAAAATGTGCACATTTAAACTGCAACTTAAAGTGCACATTCATATGTCCAGATTCAGATGTAAATTTTCTTGGAGTACCAGTACTGCAGTATCTCACGTTTGGTTCTTTAGTATGGCATAATGCCGTACGTGCTAGAAGATGAAAACTTGCACTTGAAATGCAACGAACAGTTGAAACCAGCCAGTAGTGTGGAATTAAAAATTTTGTTCCAAATACATTGGATGCCTCTGCGGAAAAGATTAATAAAATCCAAATTTCTTTAGCAAACAGACAAAAATAACTTCATTGTTCTGCAAGGCGATTGGTGCTTGACTGTCAGAAAGGCGGAAACAAAATCAAATCTGAAACTAATAACGTGTATCAGCCTTCGGTAATTATGTGAATGTATTTTAATTCACTTGATACCTCCCGGCCAAAGATATCTGCTTTGCTTTCATTTGACGCGAGAGTAAACGAAGGAGAAACAGCAAAACCACTGAACGTTAACACGGGTCACGTGGAGACTGCCCACTGTAATTCAGGCTTCTCTGCGCATCAGCCTAGAATCTACGATATCTGAGAACCGGGTCAATACTAAAAAAAAAAAAAATCTAATTTTCCAAAGTACCCTATGTGCATCTTGTAAAGCACATCATTCTGAAAAATTTGAAACAAAAACATACGTGTTAGAGAAAATATAAGACATGTTATTTGGCCTTAAGTGTGCCAAAGTGCAGTGCCACGCCTCTTCATACAGCATTCTCCTATGGCACGTCACTGTATTTCACTCTGTGGAATTGAAACGTGTATATTTTGTAAGCGATGACATCAAACTATATTCAGGACTGTGGAAATAGAAATGTCCTGTGCTGCCTCTCCTGCTCCCAGTCAGCCAGTTTGACAGCCTGCCCCTCTTTATTTTTTTAAAAAACTCGCCATTAATAGCGGATGGGATTATTTTTAACCGGGAAAACAAGAACTCTTCAGAAAATTTGGACTGTTTATTGCCTAATAGCTAGTAACTTCTTGTTTTTTGTGACAAAGTAAAATACAGGATACATAAAACCAATATAGACAAGAAAGAAAGTACACATTTCAATAGTTACCTCCTAGCATTTTTTCTCTCTAATCTTGCTACAGCTTTAAATGGCGTGCTTTGCTTTCTGCGCAAGAATCTATTACCTCACCAAAGTTGGTCAAATCTTTTGCTGCATGAAAATTCGAAATTTCGTTATCTAATACTGAAAAAGCTGTTAATACAAATAATACCCAAGACTGGTGTGGTTTCTGGATCTGATTACATCTATTTTGTCGCTGGATGCTAAATAAAACAAAACAGGCCTTTCTAATATTGTGGCAAATTTTATAACACACACACACACACACACACACACACACACACACACCAAATTAGCGAGACTGTTTTGGTACAGATGGTCATTTTTAAAACACGATAGAATATAATTCACTAAGTACAAATATCAAATGCCTATTAGGCCTACAACAAGCAAAAAGCTTTATGTTAGGAAATAGTTTCACATTTCATTTATACGCACCAGCTTCTCAAGCATGAGATCAGAAAGTAGTATTACGAAATTCTTACATAAATTTGGAATAGTCTCATTCTTCCATAATTTGTGTGATGTCCCCGTTTATTTTCCTTCCTCGTTCTAACAATCTTGTAATCACTAATTCTGTGGACATTCCTGCCACTGTCAAAATTTGTTCGCCGATTAACTTCAGTAACCCTGCCAGAATCACCGGTTTAGTTACCCCGCGATTGTTCTGCCATTAGGCGTTGTTACAAATTCGTACAAAACGTTTTCTGCGTTACTTCCGAATCAGAACTTAAGCGGCTGCTAGCCGGGGACTGTACAACTGGTCCTTACTAGTGTAGCGATGTGGCCAGAAAGTTTCCGTCAAGCTTTCATTTTCTTTGATACAGCGACAAGATAATACGTTAATATTTCGTATCTGTTATTCCTGTTGGTCGCTCATTTCCACTCTGGTAGTCTGAATCTATGGACGTAGCTATTCGCTCATGATTTGCATACCAGTCAGTCACACACACACATCCTACATTCACCCGTGCGGCTTTATTCCACTCAGCTCGTGTAGCCCCGTCCCCTTTTGTCTGAAGGAAAGTTTATTTCCAGATGCGACGAGGATTCCCCCGGCAGGTACATCACGTACACTATGCACGCATTCAAAAATCAACTTATGATTCATTCTGAAATCAACTTAGAATGTGATCAAAAATGTTCAAAAAGCAACAGGGATGAGCTTCAAACTCTTTTGAATAATCGATAGACCAATGTGCTCTAGATGCTAGGTGCTAGGTGCTTTGTGAAACAAGTTTATTTTTCCTCAACAATACGAATTTTCCCCCCCTCGCCGCCGAAATTGCCGCCTGGTTCAGATACTCCGGTTTGCTGCGTACAGAACCAACAGCGACATTTCTGTTTCCAGAAGCGGGAGAAAGTACTACTCAGACGCGACTCAACTGCGCATGTGCGTGATTCCGCTCAATAACTGCTTAAGTGAATCTAATGTAAACAGTTGTGACCTAACGCTCATCGGAGGTAATTTGTTGTTCCGAAGTACTGCATTGTCTTCCTACAGCCTTTCACACATTTTGCTGTTGGCAGACGCTTGTATGAGCGCTGTGTGTTTTTTGTTTGTATATGAAGCAATTCCTTTGGAATTTAAATTTCATTCCCTCGTTCATATTTTGTTGCTGCAGTATTATTCTGCAGTAGCGGGATACAGTAATGTCCTTTGTTAGAGTATCGGTTATTACCAATCAAAATGACAAAAAATTAACTGAAAACTAAATCAATGAAAAACTCCCGGGATTCTAGAAAATTCCCCTGTTTTTCCCGGTTTTCTTGCGGATGAAAAAATTCCTGGGGCTTTCCCGGATCTTCCGGGCCGTATACACAATGTAATAGTCTCTTGTTAGGAATGGTATCAAAACCCTTCTGGAAATCTAGGAATATGGAATCGATCTTAGATCCCTTGTCGACAGCACTCATTACTTCATCGGAATAAATAGCTAGCTGTGTTGCACAATCCGTGTTGGTTATGTATCGATAAGTCATTTTCTTCGAGGTGAGTCATAATGTTCGAGTACAGTATATTCTCCAAAATCCTACTGCAAATTGAGGTCAGAAATATGTGTTTGTAATTCAATAGGTTACTCCTATTTCCTTTCTTGAGTATTGGTGTGACCTGTGTTACTTTCCAGTCTTTAGGAACAGACCTTTTGCCAAGTGAACGGTTGTATATGATTGCTAAGAAAGGCACTATTGTGTCTGCATACTCTGAAAGGAACCTGATTCGTATTCCTTCTGGACCAGAAGACTTGCCTTTCTTAAGTGATTTGAGTTGTTTCACAACACCTGAAATATATACTTTTATGTTACTCATGCTAACAGCTGTTCTGGTTTCGAATTCTTGAATAGTTACTTTGTCTTTTTTCGTGAAGGAATTAAGGAAAACTGTATTTAGTAACTCCGCTTCAGTGGCACCATCATCGGTAACTTTTCCATTGCTATCACACAGTGACGGAGTTGACTGTTTTGCCACTGGTGTACTTTACATACGACCAGAATGTCTTTGCGCTTTCTACCACATTTTGAGACATTGTTTCATTGTGGAAACTATTAAAAGGGAATAAGTCAAGTCCATTCAAAAGACTCCTGCCACATGATCCACATTAAATTACTTGTTTGGCTCCCACCTTTCCCTTTGTATAGGGGAAAAATTTCTGTATTGTACAATAGCTTATTGCATTCTGCTCTGGTTAATTTCAAAAGGCATGTCAAAGAGTCTCACTGCTGTTGGTCCCAGGTGTGTGTGTGTGTGTGTGTGTGTGTGTGTGTGTGTGTGTTTTTTTTTTTTTTTGCTGAAGCATAAATTGGTCCATACTTTATTTTGAAATCCACCAGCTATTGAGTCATCTTGCAAACGTGTCAGTTCACTTTGAGATGGCAGTATATTTTCAGCAGGACCAACTATCTTTGCCCACGTCGGTTGCTCTTTTCTAAAAATAAAAGTTAACTATACCATGGAATTATGCAAAACTTCTCCTCTGCGAATCAAAACCACTACTCATCACACCTGGTGACCTCCATCGAATACAGGAGTTTGTTTACGAGTGACGAGCCATACAGTGCTGTACGCATCTCCACTCAGCCACACCCACTGCATTTCTCACTTCTCGAGAGCAGATGCCTCAACCATTAGACCAGCTGAGTGCGTTTGCTGGCGTAGATGGAATTACCATTGTGGATGATGTTTTTTACCCATGATTTGCTAACACTACCACCAGAGATTCTGATGTACATCCTCTGAAGTAAGATAACACATCCACCGATTCGATTTCCCTCTTGCTACTCTTCCCAAAAGTCCCCCCGGTTAAACTAGTGCAAGTGTCGATGAGGTGTGCTCAGGCAGCCTACTGGTCAAGGAGACTGCCTGCAATAAGCAGCAAATCTGGGTTCCTGTTCCAATGCGGCACAGATTTCCAATAGTCACTACAGATGTAACTGACCAGGGAACCATTTAAGGAATATTCGAATTACATTTTAAGACATACCCAAAACAAGCTGTATCCTCATTCCGGTACTAAATATTAACTTTGTCATTCTTACTTGTATTTCTGTTTACGTTTCTTTCGCCATTTCTTCCTGAGTTTCTTCAATAACTTATATCTACAGATGTAACTGACCAGGGAACCATTTAAGGAATATTCGAATTACATTTTAAGACATACCCAAAACAAGCTGTATCCTCATTCCGGTACTAAATATTAACTTTGTCATTCTTACTTGTATTTCTGTTTACCTTTCTTTCGCCATTTCTTCCTGAGTTTCTTCAATAACTTATATCTACAACCATTCACATAAGTTTTGTTGAGTGGAATTGTGTGAAAAATCCCGTTTCCACACCCATTTCCTTCAGAATCAATTTGTAAGACACACAAACATCACTAAAAACAAAATCTAGATTAAACACATCAATATATAAAGAATTTGGAAATGGGTATGATTTGAATGGGACACTTCCTACGTAACTACAGTTGAGTGACTCTGAACTGAACATAATTCTCACGGCAAATACAGAGAACGAGAAATCTTCTGCATATGTCCTCAGTCTTCAAAATATCATAACCAAAAAAGTGAGAAAGGAGTAATGTTTAATGGCAACTGTAACCTCTATCCAAAACCTGAAGGAATCTGTATTTTATTTTATTTACTATATTGGCTGGTTACTGCCAAAATAAGCAGTACTCTGAGGGTAAGACTTGGGCACGTGTGGCAACACAACTCACCGGAAGCGAGAGACGGCTGCATCATCAGGTGGAGGGGTGTGTTGGGCAGACGTGGGAGGCGCAGCTCCAGCAGGAGTCCGGCTGTGGCCGCTGTGTGGTTGACGGTCAGAATTAGGGGTGGACCCGCCCCCTGTGGCACTCTGCGAGCTGCACAGAGAAACACTGTGTGGGTGGGCGTGTTCACACAGGGGCTCACTACAGGCGGTACAGCTGAGGGACTGTCCACCGGGGTAACAGAACACACAGTGCCAACAACACCAGCCTGTCACTTAACGTGACTGTACCACAAACTAACTGATCTTTTTCTGCACTACTTCTGCTATATTCCCCACTGGCGTAGCTTAAGATGCAAAACAACACATTGTTCACAATGAAGCACAAACCAAATCCCAAACATAAGGACCAACAATTTTGCTGCCCTGACCGAACAACTATCAGACAGAATTTAGAAGCAGTTAAAGTCAACTGGCTGCTACTTTTGGTTGTGAGGTAATTTGAAAACTGATTTATGGATGCTGAATTATATCACTGGAGGGATGTATGGATGCTGAATTATATCACTGGAGGGATGTATGGATGCTGAATTATATCACTGGAGGGATGTATGGATGCTGAATTATATCACTGGAGGCAGAGAGAGGCAGAGGCAGAGAGAGAGAGAGAGAGAGAGAGAGAGAGAGGCAGAGAGAGAGGCAGAGAGAGAGAGAGAGAGAGAGAGAGAGAGAGAGGCAGAGAGAGAGAGAGGGGCAGAGAGAGAGAGAGAGAGAGGCAGGCAGAGAGAGAGAGAGAGGCAGGCAGAGAGAGAGAGAGAGAGAGGCAGGCAGGCAGAGAGAGAGAGAGAGGCAGGCAGAGAGAGAGAGAGAGAGGCAGGCAGAGAGAGAGAGAGAGAGGCAGGCAGAGAGAGAGAGAGAGGCAGGCAGAGAGAGAGAGAGAGAGAGAGAGAGAGAGAGAGGCAGGCAGAGAGAGAGAGAGAGAGAGAAAGAGAGGCAGAGAGAGAGAGAGGCAGAGAGGCAGAGAGAGAGAGAGGCAGAGAGGGAGAGAGAGAGAGAGAGAGAGAGAGAGAGAGAGGGGGGCAGAGAGAGAGAGAGAGAGAGAGAGAGGGGCAGAGAGAGAGAGGCAGGCAGAGAGAGAGAGAGAGAGAGAGAGGCAGGCAGAGAGAGAGAGAGAGAGAGAGAGAGGCAGAGAGAGAGAGAGAGATCCAGCGAAGATAAGTTGGGGTATCAACTTACTGTTGAAACTACTCGTATATGGTCATGGATATGCAAGGGCTGTTTGATGTGAAGCCCGAGGGAATGAAGAAGATGGACAAGAATTACAAGAGCTATGCTATAAAAGTTATCAAGAGTATATTCAAAATCTGCATTTGAGTAAAGCAAATAGAACTATATATATGAATGTAATGTCTCCACAATTCGATTCATTGAAAAGACAGCAGTTGTGATGTGTTTCTTAAACAACAATTTTCGTGTTGAGCAGTTTGCAGTAGAGGCCACCATTAAAAGAAAAAAATGGGTTACGTAGTGTATGCAATTTTATCTGATGGACAATGTTTACAACTTGTGAAGTAGCCTGTAGTTTATTGAATATGGATTTTTTTTTAATTGGAAAGGAAACAAAGTAGACTTATATGTATCCGAGAGACAGAGGCAACCCATGATAGTTGGATGAAAACGTCACATCAATACTGACGTTGTGGGAGATATGTCGTACACCTGTAGGTGGACAGCGAATATAATCTGCTGTATCCCAGTAGCAGGAAACCTGATAGGATTCCCTGGACGACCTCTGGTAACGCCACAGGGAACTTCAAACAAGACAGGAGGGGGGGGGGGGGGGGGGCAGAGATTTCATGTCTGTTTAGTGAAAGGGAATGCACGGAAAATATTCAGGGCGATAGCTGAACAGAGACGAGAAGGAAATGTGATTGTAAGTCACAGCATTGAGTGTGACAAGGATAATACACAGGAGAATGGAAAAGAAAATTCAAGTTCCGTGATGTTCATAGGATTTGTGGTCCTGGAGAAAGTGTTCGGCAATATCAAGTGGTGCAAGATGTTAGAAATTCTGACAAAAATACATGTAAGCTATAGGAAAAGACGAGTAATTTGCAATATGTACAAGAGGCAAGACGGTAAAATAAGAGTGGAAGACCAAGAATGAAGTATTCGGATTAAAAAGGGTGTCAGACAGGGATGTAATCCTTCGCCCCTAATGTTCAATCTATACATCGAAGAAGCGATGACGGAAATAATGGAAAGATTGTAGAGTGGAATTAAAATTCAGGGTGAAATGATATAAGATTTGCTGATGACTGATTCCCTCAGTGACAGTGAAGAAGAATTACAGGGTTTGCTGAATGGAATGAACAGTCTAATTAGTACAGAATATGGAATCAAAGTAAATCAGAGAAAGGCGAAATTGATAAGAAGCAGAAGAAGTGAAAACAGCGAGAGACTGAGCATCGTGACCGACGATCAGTAAGTAGATGACATTAAGGTGTTATGCTATGTAGGCAGCGAACAAACCAAGGCCGAACAAACCAAGGCCGAACAAACCAAGGCCGAACAAACCAAGGCCGAACAAACCAAGGCCGAACAAACCAAGGCCGAACAAACCAAGGCCGAACAAACCAAGGCCGAACAAACCAAGGCCGAACAAACCAAGGCCGAACAAAGCAAGGACGAACAAAGCAATGACGAACAAAGCAATGACGAACAAAGCAATGACGAACAAAGCAATGACGAACAAAGCAATGACGAACAAAGCAATGACGAACAAAGCAATGACGAACAAAGCAATGACGAACAAAGCAATGACGAACAAAGCAATGACGAACAAAGCAATGACGAACAAAGCAATGACGAACAAAGCAATGACGAACAAAGCAATGACGACGTCAAATTCACACTAGCACTGCCAAAAAGGGAATCTTGCTTACCTGGCTTCTGCTGGTGGCTCACTGAGCATACTGCTGACTTCAATGACTTCTTGCGGGTACTCGAGCAGAGCGTCCGCCCAGCCCTGCGTGGCCATCACCTGTGGGTGGTCCTTTATGAAGGCGACGGCAGCCCTCGTGGCGTCCGGGCACGAGTGCCTCACTGCCGTGACGGCCGTCGCCGCTGCGGTCTCGACGGCCAAATGCGAGATCAGCTGCCACTCGCAGGCAGCCTTCAGGGCCGACAAGTCGTACTTGTCGGCCGCCGAGAGCAGCTGGGGGGCCGTGTCGGGCAGCTGGGGGGCCTGCAGGGTAATACGTGTAGGCCACCAGGAGCCTCAGCACCGGGCCCTCCACGTCGTCGATGCTCACCTGGCCGCAGCTGGCCTCCAGCATGTCGTGCGCGAACATCGCTTCGAACACGGGGCTCGCGGCTGCCAACACCGCCCTGTGAGCCGCCACCCTCGTCTCGCCCGCCACCAGTGTCACCAGGGCGTCTTCACCCCCGTCTAGCAGGGCGGCCAGGGCCTCGGTTGTGTTGTTCTGAACCTCCGTAACTGCCGACATGGTGGGTGGTCCTGAAACACAGTACCACTGAGCAGCCCTCACACTGCACCCTCAACACTTGAACGAGGCGCATGCAGACCTGTATGAAATGAAACAACAGCTGGTGAGTGTTGTCCACCCTAAATCAAATGCAACGTCACCAGTTTCCTTCAAATGACAAGGGTCCGTACTGCTTCGTGATCACCTAAGGTTTGTAACTACCAGCGTGGTGCTAAGATAGACTGCTTTCACCTTCTAAAAATGTTATCGTTCTCAGTCAAAAGATGGTTTATTTATGTCATAGCAAAAAAATTGGCAAAGCAACAAACTTCTTTCAGCCCTAAAGTTACACGACATATTTAAATCCAAGCTCGTGGCACCTCTGAGAAAAATTTTCTTCCTCCTTATCTCAGGTTCCTCAGATCCGTGACAGCTCATCAGAAGCAATGTACATGTAATGCAGAAATCAGTTTCCTCGGTGAATTTCTCAGGGTAGGCACGATTAAACTTGACCTGCCATGGTGGCCAAGCGGTTATAGTCGCTTCAATCCGGAACCGCGCGCCTGCTACGGTCGCAGGTTAGAATCCTGCCTCTGGCATCGATGTGTGTGATGTCCTTAGGTTAGTTAGGTTTAAGTAGTTCTATTGGACTGATGACCTCTGATGTTAAGTCCCATAGTGCTCAGAGCCATTTGAACCGTTTTGAACCACTGTAACAGTCTAAATTCATTGGTATGTTTAACTCTCCTTTTAACAGACTGATATCTGTGTCTTCTTTCATAAGAAAAAGATTCAGCACCCACCTCCGTGGTAAACAATGCTGCGTAATACAATCATAAATCATGTCGCCATTTTATCCGATTGTTGCGAGCTATGGTGTACCCAGGTATTTCCAGGTTGAGCAGTTTAAGAATGAAACTCGTTGCCCCCATTTCCAGAACGTGTATTGTGGAACTTTCAAACAAATATATATTTGTATCTCCTTTTGGCGTGGACGTGTTTGTATAGCATCTTTGCCCCACAGAACGTTCGGATACTTATTAGACTACAGATACGTCATGGCTAAACCAAAGTAAGCTCTATCACAGCTCCGACATCACTCTTGACTCTGCCGCATCGTTACGGTGCTAGCAGAGCGCCTAAGAATTCGTCCCAAGGCTTCTGTCGCGGCCGCTCGACGTGGATCGAGACGCCGAGGCAGTGCTGTACAGAGCGTAGCGCCGGAGGTCACCGCAGGGTCGCAGGCCAACACGTACACTGCAGGCTTCTGGAAGCCACCCGACCAACCCAAGTCTTCCTTCCCCATCCCTCGTTAGTTGTACATTTGCTTCCGTTTTACATCGCTTTGTGGTTTTTTCGCCTCCCCATTCCAAGTATGCACTCAATGTTATAGGCTCAAAACTTTTGACACTGGCGTTGTAATCGCATAATGAACGACTTTTTACTGTTGTTTACAGGTATTGTTACCGTATTTTCCTACATCCAAGTGGTGCTGCATGTAAATAAACGAAGCGGTAAAAGCTGTAAAGCCGTTTACATTTCCATACAGTCTTCGAGCATCGGTATGTTCCTCGTCTAAGAATCAGACGTTATTGTCTTATAAATCTTTAATGTATCCCGAGATCAGTGGTGTAGTATTCTACTTTATTGTGACACTCTCAATGCGACTGTAGTTTACACTGAGCTTTCGCAGATCCTTTCACTCAAACGGTTTTCTAGGTAATCACAAATTTGCCGAGATACTGAGCGGGATCGCGTCTGAATTATTAGTAGACAGAGAGCCATGGTCCCGATCACCTTCAGCATATTTTGGAGACACTATCTTCGTACGTGTCTGCGCCATGTAACCGACAGAGAAACGTGTGTGAAACTCAAGTAGTGGACTGGATATGCAGGGCGTGGCAGTGAGACACTCTGCGCTCACATTCGGGAGGACAGTGGTTCGACCACACACCGTGCAGTGGTCTGCAGCAGGTCTGCAGACTAAGGGCGAATGCGTGGACGTGGCTGCTGGTCATTTGTGTCTTCTGCACCGGTTTTCTGTTTGCTGTCCACCCACACAGGTTTTTCTTCATAGTCTCTCTCTCAATAGGAGTGCCGTGATGGTGCCCTAGAAGAGGCATGACCTTCAAGGTAGCCCTACCGGTCTTCATTACCGAATGTTCCACAAATTGCAACAGGTATTTAGCTGTCGGTGTGTCGTTTCCCAGGAAAACCGTGAGGAAGTGGTCTCATTTCGTCCATCATTAAAGTTGTTTACAAGCTTTCCAATGAGTACGACGTGCATTAAACTACTTTTCAATATTTATATAACTTCCAATGGTGGTGATGTTTTCTTCTTCAGTGTAATTTCTGTGTGTGGGTCACACAAGTCAGAAATGATTTCACGGTGCCATCAATTTGGAATCTTTACAGTCGCCTCATCAGTATGAATTGCAGACTTCTTTATTCTTTTCCCATCCAAATTCGAAATTAATCAGCAAAAGCACTCTACGCCCTCTCGAAGGATTTTTATTAATGAGTAAACATTTGGCTGAGCTTTTGATATTAATAGATCACTTTCTTCCACCCCTCAGAGGCGTTTTCGATGTGATGGGGCCTTCCACTGTAATTACACATGTCTGATGGCATCTGGTCTTTATCAACCAACTGGTCCAGAAATAGTCCAATAATCGACGAAACTAGTTTTTCAGACAGTATTTTCTGAATAGACAGCCAACCATGATCCAATATTTCTAAGACAATATATCGTACTCCGGATAGATTGTTAGATAACAATGTCTTTCTTCGTTTTTCTTACGAGGGGACTTCTTTCCACGTCGTTGATTAAAATGAAAATTGCAACTCGTCATCTCTGGTTCAGGAAATAAATTTCCAGCTGATTGGAATGGACATTCGCAATTTCCAGAGTCATTATGAGAGAAGCAGGGTTCCATCCGAACACCTTTTTATTTGTTAAGTAATAGTAAATATTAGTAATATGTAGTATGTCTCAAACAGTGAGGTGCATTCTGACTCCTAACATGTACACAATTGTCTTATTATTCAAACGAACTGTTAGTGGTTAAATTGTGCTGTAAGCAAAATTCTGCCAGGCAGCTTTCCCCTTTCATTCCCTTACTTCAGTTCTTTTCTCCTCCAACTTTCTTCCGCCTCGTATTGTGCCTATCGATTTCGAGTGCCCCATTACTAGTTTTCATCTCTTTTAATGATCTGACCAATTTCTTTTCTCTCAAAAAAGCATTTCCTTAATCTCTTCGTCATTTTCGGAACTAGTTGACGTGCAAGCCAGTACTTCTGTAACTGGTTTGGCTGTGTGTCTGTCCTGGCTGTGGTAACAGCTTCACTGTGCGATTGATAGCAGCTCAGATATCAATAAGATGTTATTGTTTTCGGCGGAGAACGATATTAAAGAAATTTCCAGTGACCTCAGGGAGAAATCTAAGGAGAAGCTATTCTCAAACATACGCATTTCTTGCTACCAGATGCTGAGAAGAAGACAGGCATTGTGAAGAATCTAGCCACACCAAGATCGAGCACCCAGATTAAAATACGTAAGCATAATCATCCAACTGAGCTAATTACAGAACTACGGGGGCGTTCGATTTGCAACGCTACACTTTTTTCTCGGCCAATTTCTGTTGGAAAAATGCGAAATTTTGTGAGACATCGTGGAATATTCCTGCTTCAGCCCCTACAGCTTCGTGGAATTCCATCAGCTGACAGCACCATATGTAGCCTCCAAAATGGCGTCCGTAAAGGAGGTGCGACCCAAGCAGAGAGCTGTCACCGAGTTTCTTTCGGATGAAAACCAGAGCATCGTAGATCTTCATACCCGCTTGCAGAATGTCTGAGGAGATTTGGCAGTGAACGGAACCACCCCGAGTCGTAGTGCGAGGTGTCTGTCATCGTCTGAAGAGCTTACTGGTGATCAACGCCCAGCCTAGCAGCGTCATCGTCGCAGCAAGGTTGTGCATATCTGGCCGACCCCCGCGTGTCGGTCAGCTGCAGACTGCTGTGACTCCTGCGATGTGGGAACGTGCTCTCATTCAAGGTGACCCGTGGATCACTCACAGCTGAACAACCCGCATCTCGCACCTTCCGACTTCCGTCTGTTTGGTCCAACGAAGGATGCACTCCACGGCAAGCAGTACACGGATGGCGGCCGGTCACTGATGCAGCAAGACGTGAGTGGCTGGTCAACTGTTTACTCACTCGGTCAGTTGAATGAAACAACCAGATGAAACTGGCCATGTCAGCTATATCAACACTTTTTCAACCACTCTCTGGGTTTTCAATGTAGCAAATTATTACGAATTGTCATCTTACATCGAAAGCGTAGCTTACCACGGAGCTGGGAGGAGAGCAGAATTTTGGTTCTCACGCTGGCACAGCTGATTTCGAGTGAATAACTTCAGTACTTTCAGAGATATAAATTTTTACCTAAGGGACGACTATGATGGATTCGTCTATAGCATCAACTGAAACTACAACCAAAAGTACACGTCCACAAGATCTAGTTGTCTGGAATTTTCTTTCTTTTCATTACCACAGATTTCTGACTAAATAAAAAGTACTTTCGAAAATAATTATTTCATCGTGTTTTGGTTATGTGTTTTGCAGGGTCTGAGGACATACGTTGAAATTTTATGGAAATTAAGTAAATCTATGTGTGAGAAAGTTTCTTGTACAATAGTGGAATTTGTGGCGTATGTCCGACTTAGTTTGGTTTTGTAAAAGGCAGCCAGAAGGGGAGTTCAGTATTAAATTTGTAAGTAATTTATGTTGCGGAATGGAATCTAATTTTGTCTTCATTAAATTTTATTTAGTTTCGGAATTACACGATTTCTCGTCTAAATCACCTGCAGTAATCTGATTGGCTGACATTAAAAATACCTGAAATATACAAGTGCTCGAAATGATCTGATTGGCTGTTTAGTATATTAGCCAATAGGAATCAAGCATATCCAGTGCGTATTAATATGGCTTTGTGCCTCCGATCTATGAGCCGATGAAGTTGTTCGGGAGCCATCTTCTGGTAAACGCCTGTGTTAAATCGCGCTGATCAAATTTATTCCAAAATAAAGAAACTTGCGCGTTCTCTTGCCGTTGAAAAAGAGCGACTACAGTACTGAATATTTTGTGAAAGCTTGAGATTTGAGAGTGATTTATTTTAGGAGATATTCGCATGTGAACATTTTATTTCGTACGCAAACACTGCGCGTCGTGTTTGGTGCAGATTACGAGACATTATATGCATTATAGGAATGTTTCTATACTGAGTCTGGGTGAGTGATTTCACTGACTTTTGTTTTCAAGGTTTATTGGAATGCCGCAATCGTTACATCAGCCCTCAAATTTGCCATTCTGCATGCTTTTCGAGGAGCTAAGTGCAAGTTATTTCTGGAGGAGACAATATTCCATGAAACCACATTCAGAAGGTCTGTAGAGCCAACGTCAAATCCTGACTGTGCGAATACATCACAACTCCATTCGTATTGCTCTCGCACAGATCACGAAGACAAGTTTAGACTGATTACTGTACACACACACACACACACACACACACACACACACACACACACACACACACACACAGAGGCACTTTAATGATTCTTCACACACCCCTGAACCATGGACCATGAGAAAGTCCTAGTAAGTGATACGACGGATGTACCCACTGCCATGCACTTTACAGTCGTTTCAAGGGTGTAGATAAGTGAGACTCAGTTTGGGAGGAGGAAGAATCACACTATCTTTTAAGGGACTAACTGATTGGTTCCTCCAGTAAATATAAGGGCCTTGCTGCTCTCACACGTAAACAACTCGGGTAATACATAACGAGTCCGTAATTATGAGCAATACATCATCCATCCGCGGTAACTATAGACTTTGCATTACTGTACTGGAACTTCCTCCAGAGCTGGAAGGAGCATTTAGAACTTACAGGTCGTTAAATACTGTAAGAAACCCATAGTGTGTGGCTTTTTCAGTCCTTATTACGACCATGTGCTCCCTCTGAACGTCATCACGTCATCAGCGCACACAAATGCAACTGTGAGGCTACATAAATGGACGGCTGTGTGTCTATCAAACGTCAGTTTTTGTCACTTGGTTTTTTTTCACTGAATGCAGACATCGTAAAGTGATCAATGGGCAGAATTACTCACAACAGAGTCAGTGCCCATACTGACACATACGATGAGTTTCATTATGCACTTGGTCGGGGAATTGAGATTGTGCAGCACTATTGCATTGTAGGTAACATATGAGACACTTCGCCCGGCTAAAAACCAGGACGCCGTTCCTGCAGAAAAAGACACACGCGAGATTCTCCTGTCCTCCGGCAAAGTGGCTCTGCTTCCCCACTCTAACCACCAACCTCCGAAAACCATGCAGTCCTTAAAGGACTGCTTAAAACCTGTTCGTGGCTCAAAGTCAGATCCCTCATCAGTGAAGAGCCGACGAATGACTAAGCAGTTGAGTGGAAAAAGCTAGTCAAGAGGTATCAATTACATTTATCAAATCACCCACCAAATGTCAGAAGTACAGCAAGCTGCAATCATTCTGGAGTGTTATACATGTGAGAAACAGATTTCCTCTGGAAAAAATTAACAGCAGCTACTGCACCTTTCTTTCTCCTGATTTCTTTCTCCTGATAACGACGTCCTCTTGAGTAGTCCCCGCCCGGAGATCCGAATGGGGGACTATTTTACCTCCGGAATATTTTACCCAAGAGGACGCCATCATCATTTAATCATACAGTAAAGCTGCATGTCCTCGGGAAAAATTACGGCTGTAGTTTCCCCTTGCTTTCAGCCGTTCGCAGTACCAGCACAGCAAGGCCGTTTTGGTTAATGTTACAAGGCCAGATCAGTCAATCATCCAGACTGTTGCCCCTGCAACTACTGAAAAGGCTGCTGCCCCTCTTCAGGAACCACATGTTTGTCTGGCCTCTCAACAGATACCCCTCCGTTGTGGTTGCACCTACGGTACGGCCATCTGTATCGCTGAGGCACGCAAGCCTCCCCACCAACGGCAAGGTCCATGGTTCATGGGGGAAGCCATGGTTCATGGGGGAAGAAAAGAAAGAAAACTGGCATTCTACGGATCGGAGCGTGGAATGTCAGATCCCTTAATCGGGCAGGTAGGTTAGAAAATTTAAAAAGGGAAATGGATAGGTTAAAGTTAGATATTGTGGGAATTAGTGAAGTTCGGTGGCAGGAGGAACAAGACTTTTGGTCAGGTGATTACAGGGTTATAAATACAAAATCAAATAGGGGTAATGCAGGAGTAGGTTTAATAATGAATAAACAAATAGGAGTGCGGGTTAGCTACTACAAACAGCATAGTGAACGCATTATTGTGGCCAAGATAGACACAAAGCCCATGCCTACTACTGTAGTACAAGTTTATATGCCAACTAGCTCTGCAGATGATGAAGAAATTGATGAAATGTATGACGAGATAAAAGAAATTATTCAGGTAGTGAAGGGAGACGAAAATTTAATAGTCATGGGTGACTGGAATTCGTCAGTAGGAAAAGGGAGAGAAGGAAACATAGTAGGTGAATATGGATTGGGGGGAAGAAATGAAAGAGGAAGCCGCCTTGTAGAATTTTGCACAGAGCATAACTTAATCATAGCTAACACTTGGTTCAAGAATCATAAAAGAAGGTTGTATACCTGGAAGAATCCTGGAGATACTAATAGGTATCAGATAGATTATATAATGGTAAGACAGAGATTTAGGAACCAGGTTTTAAATTGTAAGACATTTCCAGGGGCAGATGTGGATTCTGACCACAATCTATTGGTTATGAGCTGCAGATTGAAACTGAAGAAACTGCAAAAAGGTGGGAATTTAAGGAGATGGGACCTGGATAAACTGAAAGAACCAGAGGTTGTAGAGAGTTTCAGGGAGAGCATAAGGGAACAATTGACAGGAATGGGGGAAAGAAATACAGTAGAAGAAGAATGGGTAGCTCTGAGGGATGAAGTAGTGAAGGCAGCAGAGGATCAAGTAGGTAAAAAGACGAGGGCTAATAGAAATCCTTGGGTAACAGAAGATATATTGAATTTAATTGATGAAAGGAGAAAATATAAAAATGCAGTAAATGAAGCAGGCAAAAGGGAATACAAACGTCTCAAAAATGAGATCGACAGGAAGTGCAAAATGGCTAAGCAGGGATGGCTAGAGGACAAATGTAAGGATGTAGAGGCTTGTCTCACTAGGGGTAAGATAGATACTGCCTACAGGAAAATTAAAGAGACCTTTGGAGAGAAGAGAACCACTTGTATGAATATCAAGAGCTCAGATGGCAACCCAGTTCTAAGCAAAGAAGGGAAGGCAGAAAGGTGGAAGGAGTATATAGAGGGTTTATACAAGGGCGATGTACTTGAGGACAGTATTATGGAAATGGAAGGGGATGTAGATGAAGATGAAATGGGAGATAAGATACTGCGTGAAGAGTTTGACAGAGCACTGAAAGACCTGAGTCGAAACAAGGCCCCGGGAGTAGACAACATTCCATTAGAATTACTGATGGCCTTGGGAGAGCCAGTCATGACAAAACTCTACCATCTGGTGAGCAAGATGTATGAGACAGGCGAAATACCCACAGACTTCAAGAAGAATATAATAATTCCAATCCCAAAGAAAGCAGGTGTTGACAGATGTGAAAATTACCGAACTATCAGTTTAATAAGTCACAGCTGCAAAATACTAACGCGAATTCTTTACAGAAGAATGGAAAAACTGGTAGAAGCGGACCTCGGGGAGGATCAGTTTGGATTCCGTAGAAATGTTGGAACACGTGAGGCAATACTAACCTTACGACTTATCTTAGAAGAAAGATTAAGAAAAGGCAAACCTACGTTTCTAGCATTTGTAGACTTAGAGAAAGCTTTTGACAACGTTAACTGGAATACTCGCTTTCAAATTCTGAAGGTGGCAGGGGTAAAATACAGAGAGCGAAAGGCTATTTACAATTTGTACAGAAACCAGATGGCAGTTATAAGAGTCGAGGGGCATGAAAGGGAAGCAGTGGTTGGGAAAGGAGTGAGACAGGGTTGTAGCTTCTCCCCGATGTTATTCAATCTGTATATTGAGCAAGCAGTAAAGGAAACAAAAGAAAAATTCGGAGTAGGTATTAAAATTCATGGAGAAGAAGTAAAAACTTTGAGGTTTGCCGATGACATTGTAATTCTGTCAGAGACAGCAAAGGACTTGGAAGAGCAGTTGAACGGAATGGACAGTGTCTTGAAAGGAGGATATAAGATGAACATCAACAAAAGCAAAACGAGGATAATGGAATGTAGTCAAATTAAATCGGGTGATGCTGAGGGGATTAGATTAGGAAATGAGACACTTAAAGTAGTAAAGGAGTTTTGTTATTTAGGGAGTAAAATAACTGATGATGGTCGAAGTAGAGAGGATATAAAATGTAGACTGGCAATGGCAAGGAAAGCGTTTCTGAAGAAGAGAAATTTGTTAACATCGAGTATAGATTTAAGTGTCAGGAAGTCGTTTCTGAAAGTATTTGTATGGAGTGTAGCCATGTATGGAAGTGAAACATGGACGATAACCAGTTTGGACAAGAAGAGAATAGAAGCTTTCGAAATGTGGTGCTACAGAAGAATGCTGAAGATAAGGTGGGTAGATCACGTAACTAATGAGGAAGTATTGAATAGGATTGGGGAGAAGAGAAGTTTGTGGCACAACTTGACTAGAAGAAGGGATTGGTTGGTAGGACATGTTTTGAGGCATCAAGGGATCACAAATTTAGCATTGGAGGGCAGCGTGGAGGGTAAAAATCGTAGAGGGAGACCAAGAGATCAATACACTAAGCAGATTCAGAAGGATGTAGGTTGCAGTAGGTACTGGGAGATGAAGAAGCTTGCACAGGATAGAGTAGCATGGAGAGCTGCATCAAACCAGTCTCAGGACTGAAGACCACAACAACAACAACACTGCACCTTACAAACACATTTTCTTTTGCGAACTTCCAACATGTTGCAGTACCTTAGGGCAACAACTACTATTCATCAGTAGCATAAAAAAAACAGTCCAAGTTGCAAATTTTTACTTTTTATTCATTCGATGACCAGTTTCGGGCCGACACCCATTTTGCAATCGTCGTAACATAATCGGAAATGACATTTCCGAACGTTTCAAAAATGTACTACGAACATTTATGCCATGTTTGTAAATGCTATGATTTGAAAATGGGTCTCGGCCCGAAATTAGTCATCAAATAAATAAAAAGTAAAAATTTGGTACTCTGACTGGTTTCCCATTCTACTGTTTTTTTGCTACAGACTTTTTGGTCGTAGGTTTCTGTGTATAATAAATGCCTCTGAAAAACCTACACGACGTAAAATTCTAACTTCAATAAAAGTCAAAGGGAAGAATCGTTAATCTCACGAAATAATCTTGATTCAACTGCCGATGTCAGTTATTTGAAGTGCGCACGCACGCACGCACCCACGCACACCCACCCACACACACAGACACACACACAGACACACACACAGACACACACACAGACACACACACAGACACACACACAGACACACACACAGACACACACACAGACACACACACAGACACACACACAGACACACACACAGACACACACACACAGACATCAAAAGTAGTCTTGCCTCACCTGGGTTCCGCGAGTTCTGGAACCTGTACAGAAAAATAGAATAGACAGCAACATGAACATCATTTCCGTCCTTTTTATTGCTCATGACAGCCACACATTGCATGTTGTACCACCACACAGCGAGACCTTCAGAGGTGGTGGTGCAGATTGTAATACCTCTAATACCCAGTAGCACGTCCTCTTGCATTGATGCATGCCTGTATTCGTCGTGGCATACTATCCACAAGTTCATCAAGGCACTTTTGGTCCAGATTGTCCCACTCCTCTACGGCGATTCGGCGTAGCTCCGTCAGAGTGGTTGGGGGGTCACGTCGTCCATAAACAGCCCTTTTCAATCTGTCCCAGGCATGTTTGGTAGGGTTCATGTCTGGAGAACGTGCTCGCCACTTGTCGAGCGATGTCGTAATCCTGATGGAAGTCATTCACAATATCTGCACGATGGGGGCGCGAATAGTCGTCCACCAAGACGAATGCCTCGCCAATATGCTACCGATATGGTTGCACTATCGGTCGGAGGATGGAATTCACGTATCTTACAGCAGTTACGGCGCCTTCCGTGACCACCAGCGGCGTACGTCGTTCATACCGACCGGTTTGCCTCCAAACAAGTCTCAGGCGGCAGTCTGATTGAAGGCATATGCAGGCCGGCCGCGGTGGTCTAGCGGTTCTAGGCGCTCAGTCCGGAACCGCGCGACTGCTACGGTCGCAGGTTCGAATCCTGCCTCGGGCATGGATGTGTGTGATGTCCTTAGGTTAGTTAGGTTTAAGTAGTTCTACGTTCTAGGGGACTGATGACCACAGATGTTAAGTCCCATAGTGCTCAGAGCCATTTTGAAGGCATATGCGACACTCATCGGTGAAGAGAACGTGATGCCAATCCTGAGTGGTCCATTTGGCATGTTGTTGGGCCCATCTGTTCCACGCTGCGCGGTGTCGTGGTTGCAAAGATGGACGTCGGGAGTGAAGTTGCGCATCATGCAGACTATTGCGCACAGTGAGTCGTAACACGACGTCCTGTGGCTGCACGAAAAGCATTATTCAACATGGTGGCGTTGCTGTCAGAGTTATTGCGACGCATAATCCGTAAGCAGCGGTCACCCACTGCAGCCTGAGCGAGGCACGTCATCGACAGTTCCTGTCTCTCTGTATCTCGTCTATGTCCGAACAACATCGCTTTCGTTTACTCCGAGATGCCTGGTCACTTCCCTTGTTGAGAGCCCTTCCTGGCACAAAGGGACAATGTGGACGCGATCGAACTGCGATATTTACCGTCTAGGCATGGCTGAACTACATAGAACACGAGCCGTGTACCTCCTTCCAGGTGGAATGGCTGGAACTGATTGGCTGTCGTACCCACTCTGTCTAATAGGCGCTGCCCATGCATGGTTGTTTACATTTTTGGGTGGGTTTGATGATCTCTGAACAGTCAAAGGGACTGTGTCTGTGATAGAATATCCACAGTCATCGTCTATCTTTAGGAGTTCTGGGAACCAGGATGATGCCAAACTTTTGGTGTGTGTGTGTGTGTGTGTGTGTGTGTGTGTGTGTGTGTGTGTGTGTGTGTCGGGGTTTTTGTAGTTACACTCACTGCACGAGAGGGCTCCCATGGAAAGTGAGTCATGGTAGGGCAATGAAACAATGTTGAAACATTTGTGAGGTTGTGAGGACATGGGGAAGAGTAAAGTAAACAAACCATTAAAAATTGCATTTTAATTTCCACATGAAAGGGTAAACGTTCATTGCGTTCAGTGTTTACATTCCACGTTACGAACTTCAGTCAGTGTGAAGACCACCTGCATCCACGACAGCCTGGAACCGCCCTAGAGGTACCATTCCACGGCTGTTCACGGCGCTTCGCGAACGGCGGGCCGTGGGATGTCCGGCTGCCGCGACACAGCTCGTGCACTGCGTGGGAGTCGCACACCGCGGCCAGCATTCTCAGCCACGGCGGCAGCAGCAACTTCTTCAACAGTCTGGGGCGCAATCGGCTGTCGGCCTTTCCCATGAGCAGTTCCCAAGTCGCCATTACTTGAACCACTTTGGCCAACAACGGTGCGGAGAGAAGACCTCTCTGTATTCCGTTAATGCTTCGATACTCGCGAAGAGGAGCACCACTACTGCTGAAGCATCGATAGAACATCTTTCCGTGCTCACCTTGTGCAGATCCATGTTTAATTCATTATGGGGAACGGATCGGGATAGAGATGAGACATAGCAAGGTGTTTCAGATGAAAGTTGTAGGTGCCAAAAAGGGTCTACCATTGCTACTAATTGACACAACCTTGAACGTGATTTCCAAGATGATTTGGAGGTCAAAGTGATCATGTTTAGAATGGGAAACCAAGTTTTTCCATTCAAAATTTAAAGGAGCAGCAAATGCCAGGAATAAAATGACACACAATTCCAGGTCGTGGCTAGGTTCAATGAAGTTAAAATAATCATGTTTTTCGTTCTAGTATGGATTAATTCACAATACGGAAGATGCAGCAAAATTCAATGTTAGATACAAACTGGAAGGCGCATAAAGGATCGTGTATCATTACCAATAATGAAGGTCTTACAGATAATTATAGGTCATTCTGAAGTTGTGTTTTGTTTCACGGAAATTCCAATTAGTGACGTTGGATATGGAAACTAAGAGATTTGGCCTTTATGTTTCAGTTAACATGCTTATTGGAAAAAATAAATGAATCATCAAGTATGAATGTGATTTGGACGTTTGGAAGACAGAACACGTATAAATAAACCTGAGACCACTGGTTTGCTAGTCGCTGAGCGAGTCCCTCGCCTGTCTTCCCTCAGGACACCTCTTCTGGTTTGTATCCAACATTGTATTCTGCTGTATCCCTCCTATATTCAGAGTTAATCCATGCTAGATCTGAAGACGTATTTGCTTGTTCGACCTGCACTGAACCTTGCCATGACCAATAATTTATCATTTTCCACGTAAAATGTTTCTAATCCTAACTCAAATATTAGGATTCCATTTAAAAAAAATCACTTTAACCACCAAATGACTTTCACAGTTATGGCCATTAGTAGCAATGCGTGGCCCCCTTTGACACATGTAACTTTTATCTAAAACACCTAGCTGTATCTCGTCTCTATCCCGAGTCCCCCCCCCGCCCCCCCCCCCCCCCCCCATGAGCCATGGACCTTGCCGTTGGTTGGGAGGCTTGCGTGCCTCAGCGATACAGATAGCCGTACCGTAGGTGCAACCACGACAGAGGGATATCTGTTGAGAGGCCAGACAAACGTGTGGTCCCTGAAGAGGGGCAGCAGCCTTTCCAGTAGTTGCAGGGGCAACAGTCTGGATGATTGACTGATCTGGCCCTGTAACACTAACCAAAACGGCCTTGCTGTTGTGGTACTGTGAACGGCTGAAAGCAAGGGAAACAACAGCTGTAATTTCTCCCGAGGGTATGCAGCTTTACTGTATGGTTAAATGATGGCGTCCTCTTGGGTAAAATATTCCGGAGGTAAAATAGTCCCCCATTCGGATCTCCAGGCGGGGACTACTCGAGAGGACGGCGTTATAAGGATAAAGAAAACTGCCGTTCTACGGATCGGAGCGTGGAATGTCAGGTCCCTTAATCGGGCAGGTAGGTTAGAAAATTTAAAAAGGGAAATGGATAGGTTAAAGTTAGATATAGTGGGAATTAGTGAAGTTCGGTGGCAGGAGGAACAAGACTTTTGGTCAGGTGATTACAGGGTTATAAATACAAAATTAAATAGGGGTAATGCAGGAGTAGGTTTAATAATGAATAAACAAATAGGAGTGCGGGTTAGCTACTACAAACAGCATAGTGAACGCATTATTGTGGCCAAGATAGACACGAAGTCCATGCCTACTACAGTAGTACAAGTTTATATGCCAACTAGCTCTGCAGATGAAGAAATTGATGAATTGTATGATTAGATAAAAAATTATTCAGGTAGTGAAGGGAGACGAAAATTTAATAGTCATGGGTGACTGGAATTCAACAGTGAAAATGAAGAGAAGGAAACGTAGTAGGTGAATATGGATTGCGGGGAAGAAATGAAAGAGGAAGCCGCCTGGTAGAATTTTGCGCAGAGCATAACTTAAACATAGCTAACACTTGGTTCAAGAATCATGAAAGAAGGCTGTATACATGGAAGAACCCTGGAGATACTAGAAGGTTTCAGATAGATTATATAATGGTAAGACAGATGTAGGAACCAAGTTTTAAATTGTAAGACATTTCCACGGGCAGATGTGGACTCCGATCTCAATCTATTGGTTATGAACTGTAGATTAAAACTGAAGAAACTACAAAAAGGTGGGAATTTAAGGAGATCGGACCTGGATAAACTGACTAAACCAGAGGTTGTAGAGAGTTTCAGGGAGAGCGTAAGGGAACAATTGACAGGAATGGGGGAAAGAAATACAGTAGAAGAAGAATGGGTAGCTTTGAGGGATGAAATAGTGAAGGCAGCAGAGGATCAAGCAGGTAAAAAGACGAGGTCTAGTAGAAATCCGTGGGTAACAAAAGATACTGATTTTAATTGATGAAAGGAGAAAATAAAAAATGCAGTAAATGAAGCAGGCAAAAATGAATACAAACGTCTCAAAAATGAGATCGACAGGAATGGCAAAATGGCTAAGCAGGGATGGCTAGAGGACAAATGTAAGGAAGTAGAGGCTTATCTCACTAGGGGTAATATAGATACTGCCTACAGGAAAATTAAAGAGGCCTTTGGAGAAAAGAGAACCACTTGCATGAATATCAAGAGCTCAGATGGAAAACCAGTTCTAAGCAAAGAAGGGAAAGCAGAAAGGTGGAAGGAGTATATAGAGGGTCTATTCAAGGGCGATGTACTTGAGGACAATATTATGGAAATGGAAGAGGATGTAGATGAAGATGAAATGGGAGATACAATACTGCGTGAAGAGTTTGACAGAGCACTGAAAGACCTGAGTCGAAACAAGGCCCTGGGAGTAGATAACATTTCATTAGAACTACTGACGGCCTTGGGAGAGCCAGTCCTGCCAAAAATCTACCATCTGGTGAGCAAGATGTATGAGATAGGCGAAATACCCTCAGACTTCAAGAAGAATGTAACAATTCCAATCGCAAAGAAAGCAGGTGTCGACAGATGTGAAAATTACCGAACTATCAGTTTAATAAGTCACGGCTGCAAAATACTAACGCGAATTCTTTACAGACGAATGGAAAAGCTGGTAGAAGCCGACCTCGGGTAAGATCAGTTTGGATTCCGTAGAAATGTTGGAACACGTGAGGCAATACTAACCTTACGACTTATCTTAGAAAGATAAAGAAAAGACAAACCTACGTTTCTAGCATTTGTAGACTTAGAGAAAGCTTTTGACAACGTTAACTGGAATACTCTCTTTCAAATTCTGAAGGCGGCAGGGGTAAAATACAGGGAGCGAAAGGCTATTTACAATTTGTACAGAAACCAGATGGCAGTTTTAAGAATCGACGGGCATGAAAGGGAAGCAGTGGTTGGGAAAGGAGTGAGACAGGGTTGTAGCCTCTCCCGGCTGCTATTCAATTTGTATACTTAGCAAGCAGTAAAGGAAACAAAAGAAAAATTCAGAGTAGGCATTAAAATCCATGGAGAAAAAGTAAAAATATTAAGGTTTGCCTATGACATGGTAATTCTGTCAGAAACAGAAGAGCAGTTGAACGGAATGGACAGTGTCTTGAAAGGAGGGTATAAGATGAACATCAACAAAAGCGAAACGAGGATAATGGAATGCAGTCGAATTAAGTCGAGTGATGCTGAGGGAATCAGATTAGGAAATGAGACACTTAAAGTAGTAAAGGTGTTTTGCTATTTGGGGAGCAAAATAACTGATGATGGTCCAAGTATAGAGGATATAAAATGTAGACTAGCAATGGCAAGGAAAGCGTTTCTGAAGAAGAGAAATGTGTTAACATCGAGTATAAATGTAAGTGTCGAAGTCGTATCTGAAAGTATTTGTATGTAGTGTGGCCATGTATGGAAGTGAAACATGGACGATAAATAATTTAGACAAGAAGAGAATAGAAGCTTTCGAAATGTGGTGCTACAGAAGAATGCTGAAGATTAGATGGGTAGATCACATAACTAATGAGGAGGTATTGAATCGAACTGGGGAGAAGAAGAGTTTGTGGCACAACTTGACTAGAAGAAGGGACCGGTTGGTAGGACACGTTCTAAGGCATCAAAGGATCACCAATTTAGTACTGGAGGGCAGTGTGGAGGGTAAAAATAGTAGAGGGAGATCAAGAGATGAATACACTAAGCAGATTCAGAAGGATGTGGGTTTCAGTAAGTATTGGGATATGATGAAGCTTGCACAGGATAGAGCAGAATGGAGAGCTGCATCAAACCAGTCTCAGGACTGAAGACAACAACAACAACAATCTGACTCCCTTTGGGGCTGCATTTTCAGCAAAACAGAAATACGTATTTTTTTATTATTTTCTAACTGAGAAAGCAGATTCCAGTTTTCAGAACATCCTTCATTTCCCTTTTCACCCCCTTCCGGGTTGAAATTTGGGGCAATACCTTCCTAGACGACGCGTACATTGTAAGGTCCGCACCCCCTGGAGACTTCGAGTTGCTCCCCCTCATGTGACCTGACCCCGTCTAGCAGGGAAGAGGCCAGGAGCGTCCCACACAGCACATCCTACAGCGACTCATGTTCACGATCGGTGCAGCAGTGTCCGCAGTCTGTGGTTAGCGTCCCAGGTTCGATTCCCGACGGAGTCGCTAATTTCCTTCTCTCGGGGTCTGGGTGTTTGCGCCGCCCCCAAAACTTCAGGTCATCTCCACCGCCGAGCAGATCGGCCAAGTCGCGTGAAACGGGACGGCTTTCTCCTACCGGCCGAGCAACCCCGGGTGCAAATCTCCCGGCCAACACCGAAACGCCGCCACCTCAGTCCGTTTCCATGGCTCCGCAGCTCAGTCGGTAAAAACTAAACCCTTGTAGGACCACTATAGTGTGTGTGTGTGTGTGTGTGTGTGTGTGTGTGTGTGTGTGTGTGTGTGTCCGCGCCAGTCCACAGACAACTTTCACTATATCTATACCGGAACGAAAAATTTATACAATTACTGTTGTCAAATTGTGCCAACAGGAACACTAATGTATGATTTATACAAGCTGAAGGAAACGTTCTTCTGCCTGAAAACTTCCTGTGGCGTACACATTTTTTACGCGCTAATGTTTTCCGGCTCAGCGTGAAACATCGCTTTCAAACGATAGGAAGCACACAAAATGCACCGTCATGAATGTACCTGTATACCCTCATGTGCATAATCGTAATACGTTACAGTGCTCTTTTCCAACACAGTTCTCATGTACGAATCAACTCTAAACATAAGCACCACAAAATTAATATCGTGATGGGGCATGCAGTAAAACTAAGTAACCACCTACGTATCGAAACCTGAGACGACTTTGCGGAATGTGGAGGAAGGTACTTTGTTCACCGAAACCGTTCTTCGCTGCGCCGTCATGTTGTCTTGCTGCTGCTGCTGCTGCTGCCCGCCCCCCCCCCCCCCCCCCCAGCACCTCGTGACCCGCGGTTATCAGCACTGCGCGGACGCTCGCTTCCTGCCCACAAACCGCTGTTCCGCAGCGCCAGCGCGTCTCCTCGAACCTTCCAGGCTTGCAGCGAAATCACGACGAGAAAAATCGAGAAACTGCGGCCAATAAAGACGCCTTACCTAGGATCATCCTACCCACGCGGCATTCGTGGGCGGAATAGGAACTTAAATTTTTCCGTCTGTTCCCTCGTGCTGCGCCGAGTACGCTGGCCGGAACTTATTTTGTGGCGGCTGTTTTTTGCAGTAACTCTTATATATTTGCGCTGGTCACTTTCAACAGTTCCCAGTAAGTGGCTGTTGTCTGCGCTCTGATTCGTTGATGCAGAACAGACTGACCGGTCGCCGTATTCGGTTTCATACTACCGGAGCACTGGTGCCACATTTAGTGGCTTTGTATTGAACCAAGAGCAAGGAAAAAATCCCTCGAAATCTCGTAGCTACAGGTATGAATTCTTACAATATAACCGCGCAAAATATCGCTGTATGACGTCATCCCC
This sequence comes from Schistocerca nitens, assembly GCF_023898315.1. Lineage (NCBI taxonomy): Eukaryota > Metazoa > Arthropoda > Insecta > Orthoptera > Acrididae > Schistocerca > Schistocerca nitens. Next base: position 114,410,835 of record NC_064624.1, read on the forward strand.
GCAAACTGCACTTACTTTAGGTTCAAATACCAAGTTTAATTTCTGACGCTTCAAACTAAGCACAGTAAGTAACTACAGTAAGGTCCGCACTGTGGATCACCACACAAAAACTATCAAGAGTTGACGCCATCGTTTTCTTTAGTCCTGTCTGAAATATTTCGGTCGAGAAAAGTCACGTTAATAAATCTTTGCGTGAGTTTATAAAAAACTGCACCGTTCATCACGTAATGAATATATTTTTAAAGCATCTACATAAAAGAGGCTACAAAGATGGTAGTAATTCTCTTAGCCAATTTAGAGACTAACCGTCCATAGATATAATTTTCATGTTTTACGTCCATCTAGGTGGTAACGATTATTCGCATATTTTTATGTAAATAAGTAAAAAAGAGGAAATAATTTGTACACGCAATAAGTGTAAAGAAATATGCAATACTAATTTCTGTAAGAGAAAAAGAAAGAAACAGCTGTTTGAAACCGACAGATAGGGAGACAAAAATCCCTGACTTGCCGGTCTCTTGTTTCCTTGGACTTGGCAAAATTTACACGACAAAAGAAAGAAGGCATGGAAGGTCGGGGGCATATTTTGATAAACAGTAAGGAGAACGATATTTGCTATCAGCATATTTGCCCAAGTATTAAGCATTTTAATGGTAAACAAACGAGAGACGGAATTATTCGTGAGTGGTAACGAAAATTCATTGTATCAGCTGTGCAACTCAGAGACAAGCAAAGGTGCTGCAGTGCTTTATAGAGGACGTTACTTCACCTACTGTGGCATTTCGTAACTTGTAATCGCAGTTTTACGTACGGAAAGGAACGACGCTTCAGTGATACTGTAAGTGAACTAAGGGTAGGTAGGGCGTGAATTACAAGTTAATGAACAGCAACACTGACAGCTCACCATACACTAGGTATTTACGCGTTAGAAAGCACTTTTGTGTAAATTTCTCAGCATTATTTTGAAAGAAGAATAAAGCCATTGATGCAGTGGTTTTCGTACTTGGCTCTCCACATAACGAACTTCTACATCCAATTTTAGAATTCAAACACACTCGACGTATTAAAGATACCTGCGTCTTTGTATACGTCAGTTACACGCGGAACTGCATCGGTTACATGTACGTACATAATTAACTTGTGTACCACAGAGGAGTAATATGGGTTCAATAGAAGTAGGCATATACTCATCATTTACGTACATTATCTTTCATTGCTTACGGAAAGATTCCCGACACTAAGGTACACAGTGTATGTACTGGGATTAAAGTCAGCACGTGAAGTGTAACCAAGCGTGTTCAGAAAGTACCAGATTCTGTGAATTAAATATTAGGCGCTGCAGTGATTAATTGTAAGGGCACAGAAGTACTTTGATGGTTAACATTTCGCACGTGTTCTTGGAGGCACATTACGTGTACAGGTATTACGTACGTTATTGAAATAATTCGTAAATGCAATATTTTCAACCAGACTGACTAAGAATTTAAAGAATTCTTGGCCTTGTATAAAATGAGCAAGGGGATCGAGATCACGAGTTGAGCTGCTCAGTACCGTACTGGTGGAGAAACTAAAGACGACAGATAAAAGGCCAAACAGAGGGCTACCGTCAACGATTCACTCGTTTCCAGAATTCGAATTTTTCCGAAGTATTAAGTGTACGAATATGATTGCATGCCATTACGAATTCAGTGCCTTGCCAAAATGCCGACAAAGCAAGACTTTTCATGTGTTGGAACATGCGAGGTATTTGACCAAATGTGGCAGCTGCAAAAAACCGTGTAAGGGGGGGGGGGGGGGGCTGAACGAGATTTTTGTACGCAGTCCACACAAGTCAACAGCACGCAAAAGCCACGAACTCTGAACACCGCAGCAAAGTGTGTGGAAGACAGTGCGTCGGCGGTTACACTTCAAACCGTACCGTCCGGATCCCTTACAACAATTAAAAGCGGACTGTTACGGCCGGCGCCTTCAGATTTGCGCCACATTGGAGGCATCAACTGAGGATGGACATTTCGCCCCCACGCTGATATTCAGCGACAAAGCGACTAACACTTTTCTGAAAAAGTTTATCCCCGCAATGTGAGCGAGTGGAGTACTGAAAAACCTCACGTAATTTCGGCGCATGAACGCGTTTCGCCGAGGGTTAATGTATCCTGTGCAGTGTGACAGGCGAAGCTGAATGGGCCGTTTTAATACTGTGAGACAACTGTGGCGGGTACATCTTATCTCGATATGTTGCAGTTGGGGTTGTTTCGACTACTCATTCCTTCAGGGAGCATCGATGTTTGTTGCTACCTAAACGACGAAATTTCGCATCGCTGGATTGGCCGTAGGCGGTTAACGCAAGTACTGATCAGCTTGCAAAAGCACTTAACAATGAATGTTTGAAAATCTGAAACTGGTCACGGGTTTGTGTAATTAAACTGTGTGTGTCGTAATTGCGGTTGTCTCCTATATTTAAGTCAATGTTTATAATTGTACTACAGCCCTGTTTCTCTAAATGTTTATTTTCGAAAATCTAGCGATTAAAATAGGGTTTCATTGCACTGTGGCTGACTCAAATGAACTTGAAATATTAGCAGACGGCCACTCGATCACTGATTACACAAAATAGAGGCCATAATGGATGTTACCGAGAACTCGCGTCACAGGTATGTATGCACGATGATCTTCAGAGCTATGTTGTTTCTGTTTAGACCACTCGGCCAATGGGCTTGCGAAAATTTGAAAGGGCGCGAAACACAGGAACGTAACAGTGAGACGCAGTACAAAAATCAGACAGAAAAAACCGTGGACGGGAGAGCGCGATCTGCACTCGTCCGGAGAGTGGGGGCTCCCGCGGGGCGCCGTGCTCACGTGTCGGAGGCGCGCGCGGCTGGCCGGCTGGCTGCACAGACTGCAGAGGCTGCGTGCGTCTCTCGCACACGCAAAGTTGCACAGGTGTAAACCTACCTCCACACTAGGGACAAGCGGTACCCAGCACTGAACCTGCCGATTCCAACTGTGCGTCACCAAAACGGACATAGAACACTCTTCGAAAGCTAACATGCGTGAAATACGTGCCACACAAACATTGTTACTGTAACATTTCATTTCTTTGGCTCCGCTGAGTGACAACCATACTGTAACCTGACAACCTGTACCAGAACTCTGGCCAAGAAACGGATCACTTTTCCACCACAACACTTTACAGAAAATAATATAGCAGCCACGCGTTCTGTTGTATCCGTGAGTGTGTGTGACGTCACGCAGCACACCATTACGCCACGGGTCAATGTCGACGGCCGGTATCAGCAGCTGCGAGCTGCTCCAGTTTAGGCAGCCGCCTGTACTGGAAATACGGGTACTTGCAGAGCCTTGATGCTTTGAGAAAAGTGAAACACACGACGGAAGTCTGAGAAAACTGCAGGTTTTTTTAACTGATTAACTACTGAATGATGGACCACCAAGGCGACAGCGAAATTTTCGCGAACCGTTTTTTTTCTTCATCTGAGACACTGAAGTACCGGGTGCTCATAAGAAAAATGCAGCTACTGACCGAAGTCCACTGTGGTCTGTGATTGTCGTATGGCAGCGAAACATTGTAGACATACTAATGCGTCAACGCGAAACCAATTGGCGCCGGAGGAAATCAATTCCAATACCAGGTGCGAATGTGTCACTGTGCAACACCTCGCGGAAGTCTCCGGTGCTCATACTGAACAAGTTCTGCAAGTGGCGGTTAATAATATCGACATTCTGCCTTTCTCACTTGTTTGTCCCTTCCTGTCCACATTCCGTCCCCAATGCATTAGATATGGGAACATTTCTTTCCAGTGTAAATCGGTTCCGCAAGGGCGCATTAGCATACCAAGTTTCGCTGCCATATACAGCAGTTACAGCCCACGATGGACCTCTGCGAGTGGCTCAACTTCAGACTACAAGCACCCAGTGGTAGAGCACGGTTACTGCTGCACGCAGGTTACCCTCAGCCACGTGTCAGGGCGACACCTCGCCACCGTCTCCACGTTGAGTCACGTTTACTGCCGGCCGAAGTATCATGTGAGACACCACAGTGAGAAATTCTATGCAGCTATCACATTTTGCTGGTGGACAGAACACCCAATGAATTGAAAGCACCCGGAAACACTGTACACATTCCCAAGTCACGAGTGACCTTACTCCCTTATTATTGGATATCTATGTGTGACCTAAAGAGCTGATTCCACACATTCGCGATTAAATGGCGGCCTTCTTAGGAAACTGTTTTGGCTGCCGCTGCTGTTCATCCGTGAACGCCACAGTTTTCTACAATTCAGCAAATCTTATCTCGCTACAGACGATACGTTTTGAACAGGGCTTTAATACGGTGTGCATCAATTGCGTTGTATATTTTGTGATAGGCGAGTATAAATACGAAAACCACCACACACAGTTCCACGTCACGAAAGAAGGGCATTTAGAGCACCGATTCCGGGTTACTTATTATACATAAAATTCGTGCAACTTTTATCAAATGATCCTGTCCCTCACGTGTGACGACAGTCACTTTTCCGTGACGTCACGCGTTCTTTGCTGGCAGTGGATGAGGGGAGCACACTGAACAGTCGTCGTGTTGATCTACCTGTTTGCCAAGAAAATTGTCAATTTTCTGGTTTTGGTATTCAAATTTGCGTTTTACGACGATGTGCAGTCTAACTGACACATAGCATTTTTGAACTCTTCGAGACAGGTCGTCTTCAGTACTTTGTCATGCCGAAGTGTCTGTAAATGCGACGTCAGTGGCCACCCACGATTCCGAAACTGTGACTTACCATCAATAACTGGTAGGGCTTCTGTAACAGTATCTGGCTAAACTAAATAATGTTTACTGTAGGTTTCTGTCAAACATAATTAGCAAATTCCCCCACAAATGTTATAATTTTGACGTGATTCAGCCCTCTGACGGAAACTAAGAACAAATCTACCTCGACTCTCGTAATTGTTGCACTGGAAATGGCACAAATTAAATCTAGGTTCTGCCGCTATTAGTGCCTGCACATAGAAATCTGCACTGCACTTTAATCGTGTCATTTCAACGTGAAATGAAGAAGCTGGTAAGTGACGGCGTCAGAATCACCGACATTCATTCCTCCCTCACATAATACACGACTGAAGCGCAGGCCGCACAGAACACGGCGCGTCTCACAGATCGCTGACGCGTTGCTTTGTCGACACACCGGGCTCTCATCATCAGGCAAATAGTAACACGAGAACAGCCCAACAAAGCGATGCAGCGTTGTAGAGTGCTAAAAAAAAAATTCATCAGCAAATCACAAACGAGGAGACGTGACAGAGCGATAAAAAATACGAAATGTTTATTTCGTGAAGCACAAACATTACGATAAATTCTCAGGAATTTGCCAACTACTACGCAAATGGTCGCCTGTTTGTAATGAGGGTGTTGGGGAAAGCTACAGATTGCTCGTTGACCATAACCTTAATTCCAGAAAATTGTGAAAATACTGAAATGAACGCGAGTGCTGCGTCTCATCGCCACAAGCGTGTCGGCGTGACGCCACGAGTTGTGATTCGCGAATGGATTTCAGGATCCGCAACGCCCACGCAGGAAACAGCTTCCTACGTCTCATTACTTTGCAGACGAGTTTAAGCGTGTAGCATCTGACGTTAAGCATGTAAGCGTGATAAAGTTTAGAAACGGTTTGAAATTGTTCTTAATGTGTGTTCGAAAGCAAGTGCTCATTCTGAAATACTGGGTAAACACAGTCTGCTTAATTTGCGCTGCTTTTTAAAGAAAAGCCCGTTTATCGCGCGTCTAAATTTTTGACACGTCATGTCTACTGATGTGTGGGCCGTACGACGATGTAATTTTTGCAGATACCCTACGGGGTGTGGCGATACTGTCTGTAAACTGCGTCGCGAATAGGTAGGTACTGATAAACTACAACGATACGTCTGATGCCTAAGTTGACTCCATGAACAGCGACAACGTGGCCGGAGTAGGGGGGTAGCGGAAAAATCTCTTCAGTTCTCGTAGTCTTGCGGGCAGTTTCTTGGAAGTCGGTAACTGCCCTCATTCTGAAATACTGTCTGACTAACGTCCGCGTATTTCAGCGCCCTTAGTCACGTTACCCCGCGACGCGCAATGTTTCCAACTGCGGTACTTACAACCGCAATTTAAGATTATACCTCTGAATGAGTACATCTTGACAACATTTTAGATGTCTGAATTCGGCCACATTACGCGAAACATTAAAAAATAAATTTCTGCCACGCCTGCAAGCCGCTACACGCCTTGTCGCACTAAAACCCGCTTACTACAAAGTTCTGCGTTTGATGGTTTTCGTAAACTTGCGTCCTACGAACATAATCAAGAACGCGAGGTTTTCATTTTAAATGCCTGTTCTACGTGAATTCCGTTGAAATCTACACTGGCACATCGAAACACTAGCCGACTGAATGTGGCGTTATTTTCCATTCGTTCCAAGTTATTCTCGCTCAAGTTTTCATGGACTGGAGCAAGGCCATAAGTAACGACCAATAAATCACTGAACACTCAAAACGGCAATTTAACACACTGTTAGCCACCCCCTTTGTTCGTAGCGGTCGTAATTTTTCAAAGTAAGACAAAGTATTAGACAAGAGCAGTAAGTGAGTTACGCGACAAAAACCACACAAAAGCGTGCAGAACATCCGCCGCTCCCATAAATTCCTGCCTTACCTTTCTGAGGTATTCCCGTGTTGTAGACAGAAGATACACAAACTCTGTCTGGCTTTCCTCTAGGCTGCTGCGTCACAACTGGGCCGCACAGACAGCCGGCTGCCCCACCCAGCGCTGACGTCACGGGGCGGCGTTGCCAGCTCGCGCGGCAGGCGAGGGAACGGGTGCAGCAGGGCGTCTACGTCTGTGTCGGCACTGCCGGACCGCCTGCGTCCCACCCACGCCACAGTCAGTTTTCTCGAGCCGCGCTATACAGCTGGCAACACACACCCCCTTCGCCTGGCGCCCCAAAAACCGGATTTCGTAAACCGATTTCCCAGTACCGCTTTTGGTGAACGCAAAGATGGAACAAAGACGCTGCATTTTGGTCACGGGATGAGGAGAGGTGTGAACACAACATCTTCCGTCATCGTGCTGAGTGCCAGTGACTTACGCGCGAGCTTCGTGATTCGTATCGATCATTTGCTACTCCAGAAACGACGGACGAGTGTGACAAGTTTTCGTTAAAGAAAGTTACAGGGATATCAATGCTGAGGTCATCGGTGCCTGGGCTCACGTACTACTTTAACTTAAAATAAGTTACACTGAGCACGACACACATTTACCCTCAACGTGTGGACCAACTGAAATCGTTGTGATTTCGTTGATACTGGCTACGGCAAAGTTCTAGGTAGTATTAAAACTAGATGGTTGTCATTGTTGCCAGGAGTTACAAAAGTTATTGATACGTATGAACCTTTGAAATCTTGTTTTCTATCTCAGAGTAGGTGTCCCACGTTGCTGAAACAAATTTAAGAGAACCCACAGTCTCTTCTTTGGCTTCATTTCACACAATGCCCATTGAAAATGTTTTTAAATTCAATCCAAAAGTTGGAAATAACCACGGTTTCCGCTTGCTTCAAGAAATAATCAATACCATTTTAATTAACTTGGAAAAGGAAGGTACTTTCACTCGGTCAAAATACGAGCCTTTTACCAATTCTAAGACACTTCGACACTTTTGTGACTTCTTTGCAATAGTAGAGTTCTCCACTTCAACCTCTGAAATCATTTCATTGGAGAACACCAAAAAAAAAAAAAAAATACTGTTTCTTGGGCTCAACTTTTAAATTTTCTGATAATTCTTAAGGCAGTAGACTCTTGTGCAACATTTCAGACGAGATAGGATGCGTGAACAACATTGTATCCCAGAAACTTGAGGCATTGGAAAAAGCTAATTTGGAAACAGTTAAGAGACTGTGTGATATATTCCACACACTTAAAAGTACAGGTACTTCATGTAAAAATATAGACACGCTTGTGAATTTTGCTCCTGCTGTACTATACACAAATATTGTTGTGGAAAGAATATTTTCAACTGTGAAGTCCCTTTGGAGGGTGGAATGTGTAGTGCCAAAACCACTTCATTCCCACAGGTGTTGTGTGTCTCATATTAGAGGCCAAAACCGAACTTAAAATTCTTTGTCACGTACAGAGTAGAGGTGCTCTTACTCGGTAACTGTACTGTCTAATTATTGGATTTATAGTGAATTCTTGCAACGGGTCTTTGTCCTCAGAAGGTGACTGTCAAAAGTAGTTGCTCTCTGTCCCAGTGTACTTAAAAGCAGAATAAGCAAGCATTCTTCAAAACTATATAATGTATGGATGGTCAGTGTCTGCATCAAGTAAATCCTACCCCATATTTGGCAGATTGGGTTCCGCATTTGGAGGCTGCATTCGAGAGAGACGTACCATATGTTGAAGTTTAAGCACCATTTAATATTTTCGTGTGTTTTAATTCAGACATAAATGTCGAGTGGCTCTTTACATACCACCTCATAGAGCCACTCTGCTTCCTAGTCAAGCTCCCTAAAATCATTGTTCTTATCTTCCCTTAATAGCGATCAATCAATAAAATTGTAATGTGTTGTCTTGTGTATCCAGTACGAGGATATTTCATTCCTTAGATAATACAACAGCCTGACAGGTGGTGGTTTTCTCGGCTATTTTTCCAGTACTTCAACGAATTTCAGCCACAATCTAAGTTTGTGTGTCTGGTGCGTGCTCAATGAAACGAGAACGAAAATAACCTCTGTTTGCCTGGTGGCTGTTGGTATTTGAAGTCAGGAACAGGTTTCATTCGGAACACCGAATTTGCCATTAAATCTGAATTTTACGGACAACAGGTAGCCTTCATAATGGCGAGACCATTTTGCACAGGATTTCGGTCACCCCAGGGATCTTATGTTGATGCTGTGACATTGTTAGGGTGTAATAACATGTAAATTTTATTTTCTACAGATCTCACACAATGTCTTCATTGGGGTTGATCAGCGTTGTTGCTTGCTTTATGAAACAGTGTCGTCTTTGATGTCTGTTTTGAATTTTGTGTGAAGAGTGTTTATGGTACTTTGGGAGCTTTTCGTTGTAATCCTTTTGATTGGGGACTTTTTTAAATGTAATTAATCCTCGGTGTGACAATGATTTTGCGCTGGGAATTGCGTGTGAAGCTCATTTTCATTCTACTAGGTTGCTTGTGATGAATACTCTTGTTTAGCCAGTGTGATGAACTTGGTAAAAATTTAGCATGTTATTTAAGTGACTGTTTCAGGTAGTGTTTTTTTTTGTATAAGATTTTCATTTGCGTTATTTGAAAATAGTTACGTGTAGTCGCTCCAAAAGCAGTACGAGGAGAAAAGAAAAAAGGTGGTTGGGAGTCAGTAGACGGAATGCCCAAAAAAGAGACTGCGACGGTACAGAGACGTGTGGGAGATGGATTCTCCCCATTTTTAGCCACGAAAATGTGCAAAATGAAACAGTAGGTTCCTCCGATGCGAGGCAAATGAGTGAGCCAGACTTCAGTGGTGCAGCAGAGATGTTTAGATTTAGAATGTGCACAGCCTGTTCCATCACAGCTAGCAGTGTTTCGGGTCGAGTGCACAATTTACTAAGTGTGAGTGCAGGCGAGGCTGAAGCAACGATAAGTGAGCAGAGGGCAGCAGAGCATGTAGCTCTGAGCAGAACATGATTGGCCAATTTGGCCACGCTGATAAAAAGAATAAGCACACAGCGAAGAGTTAAAGGCAGACTGCAGACTTGCTGGCGTCAAAGGAGGAGCTGAACTGAGATTTAGTTGCCGAATATGGCACCTTAACGAATACAGTAGAATCACTGAGCTCAGAAATTGATGATATGGTAGACACGTTCAGAACTTAAAATCAAGACGACACTGCGCAATTTGAAGAAGCTAAGGTCATCGGTCTCTAGACTTACACACTACTTAAACTAATGTAAACTAATTTATGCAAAGAACAACACACACACCCATGTCCGTGGGAGGACTCGAACCTCCGGCGGGTGGGGCCGCGCAATCCGTGACACTGCGCCTCAAACCTCGCGGCACTTTGAGAGGCAGGAAACAGGTTAAGTGGGATAGAAGGAGAACAGGAAAGAGTAAGCGGGAAAGGCTGGTTGCCAGGAGGCTAGAACAGGAGCATGGGGGATGTGACTGATGGTGATCATAGGGAATTCTTTAATCTACTAAAACAAATGCCCACGTTCACTGGCAACATACAGGGTGGCGCACGAAATGTGTTACCATTTAGTTTTTGAATATCAACTTCACTGTCAATACGATCTGAAAGGAACATATACTATAATGGAGAGTCGTCCATGGAGATTTCTTCTAACTCAGCGCATACTCAATATGTCCACCATTTCGTTTCCGACCTTCCTTCAAACGAATACTGAAGGTAGTGATTACCTACGGCACATGTCTTCCGCAATTTCAGTGCAAGCTTGAAAAATAAGTTTTCTGAGCTCCATTAAATCAAGTGGACGTTTCGGGGAAATTTTTTCCTTTAGGTACCCCCAAAGAAAAGAGTCACATGGATTGAGGTCTGGACTATGAGTTTTTAAACGAGCATTTCGACATGCGGATCATTTCACTCAGGTTTCCGGCTCGCTTCAATCACGGACGAAATTGGCTCCCCAATGGCGGACATATTGAGCATGTGCTCAGTTAGAACAAATATCCATGGACGGCTCCTCATTGTAGTATATGTTCTTTCAGATTGTATTGACAAAGTTTATATTCAAAAACAAAATGTTAACACATTTCGTGCGCCACCCTGTATGTACGCCAAGTACGGACATTATCGAGACACTTGGGAGCGAATAAACAGCAGGAGTTTTGCAACTGGAAAGTACAGGTAAGGAAACGCTCGATGTTGCAAATACAGTACATGCACAGAAGCCTTAGGCAAATCATAACAAATAGCTACAGCCAATCCACTTACACTGGAATCATTAAAATTTTATAGGAATCCACAGTACTTGCTAGCTGAAATGAGAAACAACATTAGCTAATTTTGAAAGAGGAAATCGGAGCTCGGAATCGACCGAAGTACAAGCAGGAACAACTGTGGATGAATAGGCCAGCTCGAGAAAGTGCAGAAGAAATCTACAGCAGAATTGCTGCGTCTGTGATGAAACGAAAATTAAGATGCACTGCGATGAAAAAAGAAAAGAAAGAGACAACGAGAATTGCCCGAAACTACGGAAGACGCTGTGATAATACGATGCTAAACAGCATCTACATTTGCATCTACATGCTCTGCAAACGACCGTGGCAGAGAGTGCGTCCCACAGTACCAGTTGGCAGGGTTTCTTCCTGTTCCATTCACGTATGGAGCGCGGGAAGAATGACTGAATGCCTTTGTACGCTTAGTACTTATTGTAATCTTATCCTCACGATCCCTATGTGAGCGGTACGTAGAGGGTTGTAAGTATATTCCTAGCATCACCATCTAAAGTCGGTTCTTGAAACTTCGTTAATACACTTTCTCGGGATAGTTTGGGACTGTCTGAGTCTGGAAGTTCAGTTACTTGCGTACTTTCGTTACACTCCTACGGGTCAAACAAATCAATGACAAATTCGTGCTGCCGGCCGAAGTGGCCGTGCGGTTAAAGGCGCTGCAGTCTGGAACCGCAAGACCGCTACGGTCGCAGGTTCGAATCCTGCCTCGGGCATGGATGTTTGTGATGTCCTTAGGTTAGTTAGGTTTCACTAGTTCTAAGTTCTAGGGGACTAATGACCTCAGCAGTTGAGTCCCATAGTGCTCAGAGCCATTTGAACCATTTGAACAAATTCGTGCTGCCCTTCTCTGTATACGTTCAGTATCCCTAGTTAGTCGTATCTGGTGCAGGTCCCACACACTTGAGCAATATTCTAGAACCGGTGGTACGAGTGGTTTGTAAGCGAAGTATTTTGTAGGCTGACCGCTCTCCACCAGTAAACTGAAGTCTGTCACCTGCTTTACCTGCAACTAAGCGTATGTTCAAAATGGTTCAAATGGCTCTGAGCACTATGGGACTCAACTGCTGAGGTCATAAGTCCCCTAGAACTCAGAACTAGTTAAACCTAACTAACCTAAGGACATCACAAACATCCATGCCCGAGGCAGGATTCGAACCTGCGACCGTAGCGGTCTTGCGGTTCCAGACTGCAGCGCCTTTAACCGCACGGCCACTTCGGCCGGCTAAAGCGTATGTCTTCATTCCATCTCATACCAGGTACTTTTTATGTGTCGGCCGATTCCAACAGTGACTCAATGATATAGTCGTAGACTATTATTTTTTAGTTTTCTGGAGGCACAGTTTTACGTTTATGAACATTTAAATCAAGTTGCCGTTTTTCCACCGCTCTGAATTCTTACCAAGATCTGACTGAATATTTATGCAGCTTCTTGCAGACAGTACATTACAGATAACTGGATCATCTGAAAAACTGTGAGGTTACTATTATTATTAATACACTACTGGCCATTAAAAATGCTTCGCCACGAAGATGACGTGCTACAGACGCGAAATTTAGCCGACAGGAAGATGCTGTAATATGCAAACGATTAACTTTTCAGAGCATTCACACAAGGTTGGCGCCGGTGGCGACACCTACAACGTGCTGACATGAGGAAAGTTTCCAAACGATTTCTCATACACAGACAGCAGTTGATCGGCGTTGCATGGTGAAACGTTGATATGATGCCTCGTGTAAGGAGGAGAAATGCGTACCTTCACGTTTCCGACTTTGATAAAGATCGGATTGTAGCTTATCGCGATTGCGGTTTATCGTATCGCGACATTGCTGCTCGCGTTGGTCGAGATCCAATGACTGTTAGCAGAAAATGGAGTCGGTGGGTTCAGGAGGGTAATACGGAACGCCGTACTGGATCTCAACGGCCTCGTATCACTAGCAGTCGAGATGACAGGCATCTTATCCGCATGGCTGTAACGGATCAACAACCATCTGCACGAACAGTTCAACGACTTTTGCAGCAGCATGGACTATCAGCTCGAAGGCAATGGCTGCGGTTACCCTTGATGCTGCATCACAGACAGGAGCGCCTGCGATGGTGTACTCAACGACGAACCTGGGTGCACGAATGGCAAAACATTTTTTCGCATGAATCCAGGTTCTGTCTACAGCATCATGATGGTCGCATCCGTGTTTGGCGACATCGCTGTGAACGCACATTGGAAGCGTGTATTCGTCATCGCCATATTGTCGTATCACCCGGCGTGATGGTATGGGGTGCCATCGGTTACACGTCTCGGTCACCTCTTGTTCGCATTGACGGCACTTTGAACAGTGGACGTTACATTTCAGATGTGTTATGACCCGTGGCTCTGCCCTTCATTCGATCCCTGTGAAACCCTACATTTCAGCATGATACTGCACTACCGCAAATTGCAGGTCCTCTACGGGCCTTTCTGCTTACAGAAAATGTTCGACTGCTGCACTGGCCAACACATTCTCCAGATCTGTCACCAATTCAAAACGTCTGGTCAGTGATGGCCGAGCAATTGGCTCGTCACAATACGCCATTCACTACCCTTGATGAACTGTGGTATCGTGTTGAAGCTGCATGGGCAGCTGTATCTGTACACGCCATCCGAGCTCTGTTTGACGCAATGCCCAGGCGTATCAAGGCCGTTATTACGGCCAGAGGTGGTTGTTATGGGTACTGATTTCTCAGAATCTATGCACTCAAATTGCGTGAAAATATAAGCACATATCAGTTCTAGTATAAGACATGTGTCCAGTGAATAACCGTTTATCATCTGCATTTCTTCTTGGTGTAGCAATTTTACTGGCCAGTAGTGTATTTCGTCTTCCGTAGCGCTGTGGTGTGATCTTGCAGCTGTGTTAAGGGCAACCTACAGTTCACAGGAGTTTCTGCAAACGTGACGTTATTTTGACGCCATAAGCTTTGCATTCATGTGGACCGGGCTGTGGATAAGGGAGAGATTAAAATGTTGGCGAGAATTAGCTCCTAAACTTACTGAAAAAGTTGTGCCAACTGCTTTTACTAATACGACTTCATCAACACCAAAAGTGAGACCACTTGCTGATTTACAAGCAAAAAGAATCTTAAGCCAGCCAGCACATATTCCAATAACCTGCTCATTCAAGCTTCTCAAGAAAATAAACTTATTTTTAAAACATCTGAAAACTGGTGTGTGGAGTTGGTCCGTAGTCAGAAAAAAAGGGGGGGGGGGCGGGGCAGCCATTCTAACAACTGAGGTAAACCATCAGCTCACTTACTTTGTGTCCAGTAAGTAAAGCCTTTTCGAAACCTCAACACTGCTAGCATATCGAAAACACGTCACTAACATTTTGTGTAATAAAAACAAGAAAAGCGTAATGTAAGTGGTTGAAGAGGTACTTTAATGGGAGATTTTTGTCTTGGAAAGAAGTGGCCTAGAAAAACTAGCCCGTAAATTGTATTTTGTACACTTCACATATGGCTATATTTTATGTATAGCTGAGACTACGTTACCTTTTTATTCTGAGGCAAATGTGTCGTTCAGTTTTATGCTTTTTATTTTGAATGGCAATTTGCTTTTCCAGATGATCAACGTGTGAATATTTATTCACATTTGCAAGCTTCACACTTAATATGTACATTCGTAAATTATTGACAATGACAACCTAGACCTGAGACGCACACCTCCAGAGAAAGGGAACTACTGTATGTACACAATATCTAATATCTAAGAACTAACTGCAATTAACGTAATAAAGAAGTCCCAGAACCTTTACAAAAGTGAAGGTGAGATGGTAGGACGCGAGTCACCTCCGTAGCTACCCTCTGCTCTGTTAACTCAACGCTTACAACCGCTGGAAGATCAGCCCCTGCACCGTAAACTGAATGTAATGAAGGCTTTAGCAGCCGATACGTCCTTATATGACGTCTAATTATAACATATCCGAAAGAAAGTGACGTGTTTTTACAAATCTTACATGTACAGTTGCCTTGAAACGGTGCTGTTTCATAATACGAAATTTAGGACCTCCTATCCAGTAGGAGCCATGGCAAATGATTATTTTTTTTGATGCATAAATAATTAAGACAGTCACGTGCAAATGTCGTCAATTCACGGAGTAACAGTGTGATAAGTTTCTTTTTTTAACCATTCTTGACGGTCCACATTAAGTCTGGTCTTCCGCCATTTCTTTTGTTTGTCTCCACAGGAACACAGCCGACCAAGCGAGCAGAACCGTTGTTCCAGCTCCAAGTACTGGAAACGCTGTCCAATGCTCCGTACTGCATGCCTGGACTGCACAATTGCGAAGGACGTTTCAGTTTTCCAATACCTATGTACCCTAAAATGTATCACTAAGAGTTTCGTGGCGTGCAAGTTAGTCAGTAAGGACTACGAAATGCACCACTTAAGCTTCGCGGAAACTGAATGTAACCTGGCGTCTACTGCGACTGCTGTTTCCAACCAACCACAACACGTCTCGACACAACTGAAGTCATGGGAGAATTCACTGACTTTCCGCTAATTGTAAATGACGGGAAAATTCTCCGTACAACTTCGTATGCATTACGTAGCTAAAAATGAAATTTCCATCCAGATGACAAATTTATTTCTGTTTATTCATTTTTATACTGGTGAGTGAACCATCATTTGAATTCTGGGTTCCATATAACACTTTACAGGTTTGCATCAGAAGATCACATGATCAGAAGAAACACCTAAAGAGTGAATAGTAAAGATATTGTTTTCCGACGCGGACTGAATGCACATTTAACAGCACATGACGATTCTTGCTGCACGAATTTCGTGAAAGGAAATACGGACCAGTACTCTACGAGATGTGACCACACTAGGAATAAGAAAATACCGCACCTGTTGCTACCGCTGCTCATCATCTTTGACCGACGACGAAGGTGCCGGATAAACCACTCACGAAAACGCAGTATGCGTAAAATACGTGTAGTAACAAGGACTATTTAATTTGTTTCCATCACAACAAACTCTCCCGTTTCAGTCTAAGCTGCGGAAAAGTGTCAGCACACCCTGCCTTTGAAGCAACAATGTGGGAGGGAAACAAGCGTCAGTGTTGTGTTCTGCCTCTGCACTGGGAGTAGAGAGAGAGTCCCATGAAATTACGACACAGGTCAAAGCCAGTGTGTGGCATCGCTAGGACACTAGGTGGGGAGTCTTGTTTTACGGTACGTGGTTGTGCCCTAGCAGTTTAAGATTTTAATTTGGAAGGCGTGATGTATACGGCAAAGTGCGTTGAATGTATTGCAAATGTGGACATCGGACTATAGTCCGTCCATCACAATAAACTTCATGTAAACATTACACTATGTACTCTTCCGCGTTTGCTGGAACCTGTTTGGATTTAGTTTCAGGTGTAGCAGATGCCAAGCGGTCACCAGTGCAATCAAGTACGATGATGAGGTTTCGTTTTATGCTGTGCGTATCGACTTGTGCTGTAATACGGGACAACAGCTTTACCGGCGCATTTACCTTTGACAGCGCTGGCCGGGCAAGTGGTCAATACAGCTTTGGATGTGAATTTTTAAACAGAAGGAAATAATATATGGTAAAACTCGGGTGATTTTCTCCTCAGCCGACCGGACGGAAAATATAACATGCCATCGATATTAGCGAACATAGTATTTTAATTAAAAGCAGGAGTGATGAAAATTCGTGACTAACGAGGGTAATTTTTCTACATGAGCTATGTATGGCGTAAAAGCGCACTGTAGTAGCGCAATGTAGTAAAATACGTAAGCCACTGAAGGTATCGGAGTCAGTTGTCTGGTAATCTCTGAACTCCTACCACATCGGACACCGCTGAACACACTTCAGTACAGCTAGTTTGATAACGAGTCTATCAGAGACAGAACCCCAAGCCACAAAAAAGTCCACATTTCCTCCTCCTCCTCCTCCTCCTCTTTCGTGACGTGCTGTTCAGCAGTTGTCGAACGTTTGGCAGTGGCGTGTCACAAAGCTTCGTGCATTAGTTGCAGTACGTTTGACAGCTTAAAGTCTTGTTATTTCTCGCGACAAATACCTTAACTTGGCTCCATATCAATTCTGTCGGGTTCAGACTGCAGTGTTAAAACCACAACTCTAAAAATGCTCCATTTGTACAGCGTGCTCGACGCCGTCAAAATTGTCTTCCATGTTCCTGCGCCATTTACCACTCTGGCTCATGTTAGATCACATCTGTCCTACAAAACAATGGGTATATGCGAAGAGCGTACTTGACTTTTCAATTTTTCTCCAAAAAATTTATTTATATAAGGTTTTATCTTCAACCATCTTTTACAATCTTTTATAAAATATCGGTAATTGAGAATGTATAGTTGCAATGAAAACCTGAAATTTTCGTGTGATATGTAATTGTGAACTACAAGATCTGCATTTTTCTTAAAATTGGTGACTCACGAGTTAATTGCCATATATGGCGCAAAACCATATCAACCAAAACCACTAAAAACAAACGCAAAATATAACGATTTACAACAGCTGATAAAAATTCTGCTTGATGCTTTCCTAAGAGTGTCTCCATTCCTTCCAAGCTAATTATGTAAGTGTAGAGAAGATATGACTCAAAGTCACAGATACAGTATCGACAGCAATAGATTCATACCGCCTAAGAGACGGGACTGATCCACCATGGTACACAAAACACGTCAGATCACTGTTGCATAAGCAACGGAAAACGCATGCCAAATTCAGAGGAACGCAAAATCTCGAGGACTGGCTAAGTTTCACGGAAGCTCGAAATAGTGTGGACGTCAATGCTAGATGCTTTTAATAGTTTCCACAATGAAACATTGTCTCAAAATATGGTAGAAAACCCAAAGAGATTCTGGCCAGTGGCAAAAAACAGTCAACACCGCCACTGCGCGATAGCGATGGAGAAGTTACCGATGGTGGTGCCACTGAAGCGGAGTTACTAAATACAGTTTTCCGCAATTCCTTCACGAAAGAAGACGACGTACATATTCCAGAATTCGAAACCAGAACAGTTGTTAGCGTGAGTGACAAAAGTAGATTTGTGTTGCGAAACAACTATCACTTTACTAAGGCAAGTCTTCAGGTCCAGATGATATAGCAATCAGGTTCCTTTCAGAGTATGCAGACAACACCGCCTTTCTTATGAATCATATACAACCGCTCACTTGACGAAGGGTCTGTTCCTGAAGACTGGAAAGTAGCACAGGTCACAGTGATGTTCAAGAAAGGAAATAGGAGTAACCCATTTAATTACAGACCCAAATCAATGACCTCAATTTGCAGTACGATTATGGATCACATACTGTCCTTTAACATTATGAATCACTTTGAAGAAAATGACTTATTGATACATAACCAACACGGCTTCAGAAAATATCGTTCTTTATTCCCATGAAGTAATGAGTGCTGTCGACAAGGGATCTCATATCGATTCGATATTCCTAGATTTGCATAAGGTTTTCGATACCGTTCCTCACAAGCGACTATTAATCAAATTGCGTGCCTATGGAGTATCGTCTCAGTTGTGTGATTGAATTCGTGATTTCCTCTCCGAGAGAGGTCACAGTTCGTGGCGATAGACGGTAAATCATCGAGTAGAACAGAAGTGATATCAGGCGTTCCGCAAGGTAGTGTCATAGGCCCTCTGCTGTTCCTGATTTACCTAAATGATCTAGGAGATATCTGGGCAGCCCCCTTAGATTGTCTGCAGATGACGCTGTAATTTACAGTCTAGTAAAGTCATCAGACGATCAATTCCAACTACAAAATGACCTAGAGAGAATTTCTGTATCGTAAGAAAAGTGGCAATTGGCACTAAGCAAAGAAAAGTGCGAGGTCATCCACATGGGTACTAAAAGAAATCCGAGTAATTTTGGGTATACGATAAATCGCACAAATCTTAGGGCTGTCAATTCGACTAAATACCTAGGAATTACAATTACGAGCAACTTAAACTGGAAAGACCACATAGATAATATTGTGGGGAAGGCGAAACAGACTGCGCTTTGTTGGCAGGACACTAAAGAGACAGCCTACATCACACTTGTCCATCCTCTGCTGGAATATTGCTGCGCGGTATGGGATCCTTACCAGGTAGGATTGATGGAGGGCATCGAAAAAGTTCAAGGAAGGGCAGCTCATTTCGTGTTATCGCGAAATAGGGGTGAGAGTGTAACTGATATGATACGCGAGTTGGGCTGAGAGTCACTGAATCAAAGGCAGCCTTGATTGAGTAGAGATCTATTTACGAAATTTCAATCTGCAACTTTCTCTCCCGAATGTGTAAATATTTTGTCGACACCCAACTACGTAGGAAGAAATGATCATGATAATAAAATGTGAGAAATCAGAGCTCGAACGGAAAGATTTAGGTGTTCCTTTTTCCCACGCGCCATTCGAGAGTGGAATGGTAGAGAAGTAGTATGAAAATGGTTCGATGAACCCTCTGCCCAGCACTTGAGTGTGAATTGCAGAGTAACCATATAGATGTATATGTAGATGTGATGAGTTTCATATTTATATGCTTTAGGTATTCAAACCGAAGAAAGAAAATTACGCACCACGTGGAGCGTAGAACCACCGCCCGCCGGCACACACGATGGTCAGTCTACGACCCTGTCCATCACGCCACGCATACAGTCAACACCTCCCTTATTTCTGATACATAGTCCTACTCGAAAAAGTCAAAAGCTGATTGTGAAGAACATTAACTACTTGTTTCTCGCCATTAACGGTGTTCCACGTGCGTGTTTCACTACGAAGCAGGAAGCAGTGCCGTCCATTTTCGCGGTACGTATGAACAGCGAGACAATCAGAGCACAATTACTGGTTACAGAGACACTGACTGTACACAATTTTTAAGATAAAAGTTACGTAGGTAAAGTACGATTAAGATAGACGTTGATGGCTGTTAATACGTCAGAATGTCTGAAAGGTTCTTCCACACTGACATACTAATAAGCTACCGAACACTTAATTTGGACCTACTTCCAAGAGCGGAACACCACCAGTTTAAGAGAGCTACGGCTGCTGACCAATCATCCCGCTTGCGTTTGTTTACATCTGGTTTGCTCTTATGATGAAGTACATGCTACATACGAACCCCGTAGCCCCACCCTTTATTTCGCATTCACGTTCATTGTCTTACCCGTCTCACAGCCATACCACCTTACTCCACACCAACCTAGACCTCTCGCTGTGCTACGGAGTACTGAATGCTTGTTCCCAACAAATAAGTAGGAGTCTCAGCCAGATATGTATTTTTCCTGATAGACTGAAATACGCTGGTGTTCAAAAACTGCGTAAAAATGAGGGGTCGACAGAAGCGACCGATCTCACGCGTCGGCTTTGACCCGTGACGTAAGGGTGTTGTGTGTGACGTCATGACGGCGCGGAGTTTGGTTTGTGAGTGTGGCGTGTTTGTAGATGTCGTCGTGTTGTGGTTTGTTGTGCTCTCTGGTGGTGTGTTCAGGGTTTTCGTTTGTGTGGTGTAATGGGCTCAGTTTGCTTTTGATCATTATCCAGAATTGTTCGAGTGTCGGCTGTGTTTGTGGTGGAATTCGTTTCAGTGAGTTAACGATTTTGTGTGAAAGTTAATTTAGTGTTCGCTGTACATCGTGTGGTAATTTTAGTAAAATTAATCGGGTGTTTTTGTTCAGGAATGGATATGACGGATAAAATTAACAGTGCACAGGTCAAGGGAAGTCTTCGATCCCAATGTGTGGCTGCGTATGTTGGTATTGGTATCGGGAGATGTTTTTCGAGCTATATAGGCCAAGGAAAGTGATCCTAATTTATGGGATCGGGGGCTGCTGTTGAGCTATATAGGTCAAGAGAAGTGTCCGATTCCAGATGATATTGTGTTTAGTGGTATTTGGAGAGTTTTGTGTTGTTTTGTATTGGAGTGCGTGTCTAAATTAGTTTATATTTATTTTGCCCCCACCCAAAAACACCCCATTTCCCGCGCTTGTCCCGTTAGTCTCATTAGGCTTTTTGTGGAAAGTGTGTGTGTTTGTTTTTCGATGTATTTTCGTCCTCATAATGTGTACGTAACGACTTTATATGCGCCATATTGGAATCGAGGTTTATGGTCGTTTCCGCCATATTTGTGACGTCAAAGCAGATGGGCGGGATCGGACGCTTGCGTATTTCCAAAATGGGGATAGGTCTGATGCTAACAACTACCAGCCAGTCTCACATCTGATAGCTTTATTCAAAAGTCTTGAAAAAGTAATGTATTCAGGAGTAGCATCACGTACCTGTAAAAATGAAGTACTAACGAAATGTCAATTTGGTTTTCAGAAAGGCTTTTCAAGAGAAAATGCTATAAATATGCTTTCACTGATCAAATATTAAATGCACTGAATAACCAAACATCACCCATTAGGATATTTTGTCACCTCTCAAAGGCTTTTGATGGTGTGAATCATGAATTTCTTCTACACAAGCTTAAGTACTGTGGCATGAGTGGGACAGTGCACAAATGGTTTAATTCATATTTAACTGGAAGAATGCAGAAGGCTGAAATTAGCACTACAGATTGTCTGCAAAAATCAGCAGAGTCCTTTAACTGAGGAGGCATCAAGAATGGTGTCCCACAGAGTTCAGTCTTGGGTCCCTTACTGTTCTCAATATATATTAATGCATGCAAAGCTAGTTCTTTTTGCTAATGATACAAGTACAGTAATCACACTCAAGGAAATTGTAAATAATGTCTTTCACAAAATTATTAAGTGGTTCTCTGCAAATGGACTCTCATTAAATTTTGAGAAAAAAGTGTATGCAATTCTGTGCAGTAAATGGCGTAACACTATTGATAAATATAGGCTATGAAAGCAAGTCTATTGCTAAGGCAGAGTATTCAAAATTTCTGGATGTGTACACTGATGAGAAATTGAATTTGAAGAAACATCAATGATCTGCTGAAATGATTAGGTTGAGCTACTTATGCTACTGGGGTTATTGCAAAATATTGGTGATGAACATCATTAAATTAGCCTACTATGCCTATTTTCATTCACTGCTTACACATGGTATCGTATTTGGGGGCAATTCGTCACTAAGAGGAAAAGTATTCATAGCATCAGCCTAACAGCTGGAGCCCACCGAAGATGACCTTGCGGACATTTATTTAATGAACTTGAGATATTCACAGTACCTTCGCAGTACATATATTCATTTATGACATTTGTCAATGACTCACCCCAATTCAAAAATAACAGCAAAGTGCA
The DNA here is from genome assembly GCF_023898315.1 of Schistocerca nitens. NCBI lineage: Eukaryota > Metazoa > Arthropoda > Insecta > Orthoptera > Acrididae > Schistocerca > Schistocerca nitens. Next base: position 114,433,074 of record NC_064624.1, read on the forward strand.
TAGCTACAACACTAGAAGAAACGAAGATCTTCACTACTCTGGATTAAATCTCACTTTGTCACAAAAAGGTGTGAATTATGATGCCACAAAAATATTTGGTCATTTGCCAAATAGCATTAAAATCTGGCAGATATCTAAACAACATTTAAAAGAAAATAAAAGTATTCCTGAATGACAGCTCCTACTGAATAGATGAATCTTTAGACATGAAGTATTAACTATAAAAATATTTACTATTTTGTATAAAGAAAACTTATGTTAAAGTGACACATCCCACATCATTACGAAATGTATTAATGCTCTATGCAACAGGGATTAATGTATGTATGTATGTACGTATGTATGTATGTATGCAGACCAATTTGTCAACACAACCCATATTTCAGGCAGGTGAGGAGGTGGCTATCGTATCGGCCCTTCTTTGTGGAAGTTTGTCTACAACCACCTGCATTGCTATATTTCCATTTACTTCCACAAAAGACGATGAAATTACTCTTAACGTATTAATGTCAAGAGATCCGCTTGCTATGATATAAATTGTGTATTCCTTTCTCTACGCAACAGCAACACACTTTATACTGTAGGCAACTACAGATGTAACAATGCGTTCTTCTTAAAGCCACAACAGTTTCATAATTCTTTATTTGTCGTAATAAAGTATTACTCAGGAGCACCCGTTTGGTTTGACAAGAACATGTATGTGAATCTTCAGTTTCTCCCAGCTTATTTTTTGATGGAACAGTCAACAGGTGAAATGCCTGTTCGTAGTGTCCAACGTGCACGGTATGAACCGAAAGTACAGCTATGGACTGTTCCATCAAGAATATATATAATAGTTGAGTTCTGCAGTGAGATTTGTAACTGATACTCTGTATTTTGATATCGTTCTGAGCAATGACAAACACTTGTCAGAAAGGATTCTGAGGATGGCTGGTTTTACTGCAAAAATGTTTGAGTACTGGTCCTTTACCTGGGATACTGCTTCACTCGTCCAGATACCCCCTTATCAGAAAACCGACTACTTTTTTGGTAAGTGTACGGCACAGTCACTGCCTGGAGATGCACGATTATTAACAGAAGTGAAGACTAAGCCCCTAACGCCGGGAATTTTGACAACTTTTCTAGCAAGAGGATCAATTTTAGGTCAACGTAAGAATTCATTCATTTCTGCACTTACACATATAGAACAAAGACGAAATGGAGGGTAACATTATCTGTCTTACTGACTACCCAACAGACTACCTTGTCACCAAAAACATTTCTCTAGAAAAGTGAAGATATCGAAATTCAATGGAACAGCGTTCTGTATTAAAACACATTTGCGTGACTTAACGTGCTGACGATTGCTAATGCAGGACTGGGGGAAAGACGCTAACAGATTAGTTGTACTAAATTCGGCAGTTTTCGTGGAGCCGACTGCTTCGGGAAATATCTGATTCAATGCTGCACTATGGAACTGTCAAAATGCGTCTCGCTTGGTTTGATTTCAAGCCATTAGGAGTAGGATCAGACTGTCCCAAGGTCTACGCAGTATCCTGACGGAAAGTAATTGTTTAATTCCTCTATAGTCGAAGTTGCCATAGCACCTGATCTACTTGCACAAGAAGTGTTCCATCATTCTGTTCTGTTATTCCTGACAAGCAGAATAATCCTTTTATGGATCACATGCGTACAAATACGAACCTACATTTCGGGAAAAAAAAATTCAACAAAATGGCGCGAATACGAGTAGAAATCTCGTCCGAGCCTATGCTTTTCACTCATGCCTAAAGTCCGTAGAACAGCAGAATTAATAGGAATATCGGTAGGACTTTAAAATATCAAGATTTGTAATACGAAATTCGTTAGTATTTTGAGAGCGTAATAAACGAACGCGGTTTGTTTTATACGCGATAGTCTCCATAGTGAACCTAAATGAAACCTTACAGCTACCATGACTTTGCAGAAACAAACCAAAAGAAAACAAAGAAAATAATTCAATACTGTGGGAACGCATGAAAACAGTCTTCCTTACCTTATGAAGGGTGTGGCTGTAGCAGAAGAAATTCTCGGCGCAGAAACAACAGCACGAAATCCCAACGCAGAACGTCACACTGGACACGACTCGCTACAAATGCGACAGACGCCTGGGCTGTGGCACGCAGTCAGTGCTGCCAACGGCTGCGAGGCCGGCAGGTACCAACTGCAGCCTGCTACGGGGGCCCCACACAGTGGGCAGCGCTTCCGGGGACCCCGCGCAGAACATGCGAACGTAATACGAAGACTGTCGCCCATAATTTTGTTATTGCTGATAAATTCAAAAAAATAAAGTAATTAAATTTCATCATTTTTTCACTTGCTATTGGCTTTTCTTCATAGGTAAGACAGACTCTTCGGTTAATTTGGCGCAGCGTACAAACCATGCTTACAGGTGTATGAAAATCTAGAATTTTCCAAATCTATAAAAGCTCTGGTAAAAACTGAGATAATTGACAATAAAATTAGATTTTTTATCTAAACATAAAGTTTAAAATGTAACAGTTTACTCATTTTTTCATAAATTGAGTAAACTCTAGAGCTTCATGCAGCTGTAAGTATGGTTTGTATGCTGTGCCAAATTCATAGTAGAATCTCTCTTACTTATGAAGAAAAGTATACCTATAGCAACAAATGCAGCCAATAGTGGGTGAAAAATGTTGAAATTCCACATGTAAAAAGAAAATTATTTTGTTATGTTTTTGAACTTCCACTGCTATGAGTGTGATTTCTGAATAAAATGTCCTGTGGTGCCTCACCTGTTGCAACTCGGGCCGTTTGACGTCCTACCCCCTTAAAGACAGCACAGCTGTTCATGTGCCCAGTATGTGCGGCGTTCCTTGTAAATGTGGCAGCATTTACATGCGTCAGACAGTTCACAGTTGCAGAGCGTTGTACTGAGCATAAGATATTAAACAAAGGGAGCTTGTCAAGTTGACCATAGCTGACCTTTACTTGGAAAACGGACGTGAACTACAGTTCGAAAACACGAGAGTCCTAGCTCACGCGTCAACACAGTGGGATTCCGTTATAAAAGAGATGAATGAGATTAGCCGGCCGGGTGGCTGAGCGGTTCTAGGCGCTTCAGTCTGGAGCCGCGCGACCGCTACGGTCGCAGGTTCGAATCCTGCCTCCGGCATGGATGTGTGTGATGTCCTTAGGTTAGTTAGGTTTAAGTAGTTCTCAGTTCTAGGGGACTGATGACCTCAGAAATTAAGTCCCATAGTGCTCAGAGCCATTTGAACCATTTTTTGAATGAGGTTAGAGTGGACAGCAACAGTTTTAAAAGAGACGAGGGGAACACAGTTGTCAGGGCGTGGGGGCGGGCACTGTATGTTGAAAGGAAACAACGGCGGACGCTCGACGTTTTCGGAGAGACGGGAGCGGCAGCTTCAAACGTGGCGCCGGACCCTCGTTCCAGCTGACGGCACTCGGTCCCGCGGCGGGCCAGCGCTGCTACACTATGTGACCAAAAGTATCCGGACACCACCAAAAACATACGTTTCTCATATTAGGTGCATTGTGCTGCTACCTACTGCCAGCTACTCCATATCAGCGGAACTCACGAACTTCGAATGTGGTCAGGTGATAGATGTGTCATACGTCTGCACGCGAGATTTCCACTCTCCTAAACATCCCAAAGTCCAATGTTTTCGAACGCAAAGGGACGCGTACAGCACAAAAGCGTACAGGTCGACCTCGTCTGTTGACTGACAGAGACCACGGACAGTTGAAGTGGTTCGTGATGTGTAATAGGCAGACATCTGTCCAGACAATCACACAGGAATTCCAAACTGCACCAGGATCCACTGCAAGTACTATGACAGTTAGGTCAGAGGTGATAAAACTTGGATTTCACGGTCGAGCGGCTACTCACAAGCCACACATCACGCCGGTAAATGCCAAACGATGCCTCGCTTGGTGTGAGGAGCGTAAACATATGACGATTGATCAGTGGAAAAACGTTGTGTGGAGTAACGAATCACAGTACATAATCTGGCAATCTGATGGCAGGGAGTGGGTATGGCGAATGCCCGGTAAACATCATTTGTCAGAGTGTGCAGTGCCGACAGTAAAATTCGGAGGCGGTGGTGTTACGGTGTGATCGGGCTTTTCATGGCGGGAGGGGAGGCTTGCACCCCCTGTTGTTTTGCGTGGTACTCTCGCAGCAAAGGCCTGCACTGATGATTTAAGCACCTCTTTGCTTCTCACTGTTGAAGAGCAATTCGGGGATGGCGATTGCACCTTTCACCACCATCGAGCACCTGTTCATAATGCACGGTCTGTGGCGGAGTGGTTCACGACGGTAACATTCGTGCAATGGTCTAGCCTACACGGAGTCCTGACCTGAATCCTATACAACACCTTTGGGATGTTGTGGATCGCTGACGTCGTTCCAGGCCTCACCGACCGACGTCACTACCTTTCCTCAGCGCAGAACTCCGTGAAGAATGGGCTGCATTCCGCAAGAAACCTTCCAGCACCTGATTCAACGTATGCCTGCGAGACTGGAAGCTGTCATCAAGGCTAAGGGTGGGCCAACACCATTTTGAATTCCAGTATTAGCGATGGCTAGTGCCAAGAACTTGTAAGTCATTTTCAGCCAGGTATCTTGATACTTTTGATCACATAATCTAGTTAACCGCCTCTTAACAGCCAATCACACAGAGGGGCGGAATTACCAATAGAAATGTCCATCACAGAAAAGTAACTCAGCGACTCAGAAACTATTGGATTAGAGCAGGCGGTTTCTTGCACTGGAAACGATGAGACAACTAGCTGTTAATTAAGTACTGGTCAAACAAAAGTAGAATGATAATGAGACTGCATGGTAGGCTAAAAATGACTGATGAAAACCAGTTAGCAGTTCATTACCATAGCACCAGCACTGGTAGTAGACATCCAAACAGTTGTCTGTACGTTGTCAGTTTGGATGCTCCATACTCAAGGGGCTGATTTCATGTATCAGGGTTTGACTTGCAATTGCAGACAAGTACATGTGATTTTGACCACTACCAGTATCTCCTGTTTTTCTGTTTCTTTTTTTTAAATGAAGCACTACCAGTATTATTATTGAGCTTATAGAAAACAGGAGATTATACAAAAATGCAGCTGATGAACAAAGAAAAGCAGAAGACTAAGGAATTTAGTTAATAGAGAGTCTAGGAAAGCAAAAGAAAATTTGAAACTTCCTGGCAGATAAAAACTGTGTGCCGGACCGAGACTCGAACTCGGGACCTTCGCCTTTTGCGGGCAAGTGCTCTACCAACTGAGCTACCCAAGCACGACTCACGCCACGTCCTCACAGCTTCACTTCTGCCAGTACCTCGTCTCCTACCTTCCAAACTTTACAGAAGCTCTGCTGCGAACCTTGCAGAACTAGCACTCCTGAAAGAAAGGATATTGCGGAGACATGGCTTAGCCACAGCCTGGGGGACGTTTCTGGAATGAAATTTTCACTCTACACAAATGTGCAGGGAAGTGGAAGAAAATATGCAAAACGGAAGAAACTGATTTAGCCTACAGAAAGGCAAATCAGTTTTTTAACAAACGTAAAACAACACTCTTAGGCACAATAGAAAATATAGAGGGGAAATTGCTGTTTGGTGAAGACTTAGTGAAGAGATGGAAAGAATACATAGAGTTGTACGCCGGATCACCTCTTTCCGAGGAAGTAATAGGAAGAGAAGAGCAAGAAGATGAAGGTGACAAGGGAGAAGCCATTCTGCAAGAAGAATTTTACAGAGCTCTAAAAGAACTACGAGACAACAAAGCAATGGGTATTGATGACATCCCTGCAGAACTAATAAAGAACGTTGGTGACAGCACGAAATTGATGCTGCTTAAACTTATTAGGTCCATCTATAACACAGGAGAGATACCGACAGACTTCCAGAAGTGTATCATTGTTCCTATTGAAACGGAACTTGTTGTACCGTTCCAATGTTTTATTAAATTGCTAGCGCGCAGAAATTATTTGCAAGAGTTTCTTCTCTTGCAGGTAATAGCTGGTGTCCAAAAGGAGAGAATGGACTAAACAGTGTTATTTATTGAATTTTTTTATGTTGTGTACCACGTTTCCCATTTTCTTTTCCTTAGTGCGGCCTGGACGGTATAAATCAGTGAATGTGTGAACTAGCAGAAAGCTTTAGGCACAGATTGTAACACTGCACGAATGGTCGTCCTGGCTGAGGGTAGTACCAACGCCCCAAGCGTGAACAAGTTTAGCAGAGACCAAGTTTGCAGGTCAGGGCAAAGATGACACGTAGGCGCGCGTATTGGCTCTGTCAGGTTGGCGCGCCACCCCCACCACGTTTGTAAGCGGAACGGTTAGGCGAATTCGGTTGGAAGAGCACTTGTTCCTGGGTCGTGGTGCGGGACAGACATGGAGACGCAGCTCTCGTTTTGGTAATGTTAACACAGGTATTAGATTGTCTCAAACCTGCTCTGTAATGAAGTCCAGATGTTGAAATCAGGTGCGAGATTACCACTGAACACCATAAGGGAATTGATCTTCTTAATTTACTCGAATTTCAGTAGGCCTTGCGTCAGTGCCTTGTTCAGGCAACGCACCATGTGCCTTAAGCTCACGGTCACGTTACTGCTCTATGCTTAACGGAAATTCACTCATTCAATGTATTTTAATCTGCTCTTCCATTTACAGTAATGTTTTGGGGATTTTTATTTATTTTCCATATGTTTTCTTTGTGAATTGGTTTCGCGCCACGTGGTCGGTTGGAGCAACCGCCGCATTGATAGATTGTAGTTTCGGTCTGAAAATATATTGTACACGATGAATAATCGTACGATAGTGAGCGAGTGTAAAATAGGGAAGGAATAATCGTGTGGGTCCATATTTTTCTGGGCTCTGTTGCCTACTGAAACTTGGCCATGTGGGTTGAACAGCGTTGCAGTGATGTTTCTTGTGCACCCCCTATAACGATCCGATTTGTTGGCGATGTTGTGCGTTAAGTAAAATACTCGTGCCACTAGGAAAAGTATCGGATTTTAATGCCCACTGATTTGATAAAGATTTGCGAAATACTCTTCCACCCTGACCTAGTTTTGCTTGTATTGTCTTTGCGGAACTTGTTCTGGGTAATCTATAGCAACTGAATGTAATAACCGAGGGTTTGGGTATAATTGTGCGGTTGTATAAAATTACATTGAAGCCAGGTCTGCGCTCATCTGTCCCATTCCATAATTACGTGGCGAAACTGTACCATGTTAACTAGAGACCGGTTTTGATTATGTACATATCAAGAGAAACACGAGTAGTTGTTGAAATACCATCGGTACTGGATAAATATCAATTAATCTCTACCTTCAACTGATTTTTTACTCTGTCCATCATAAAGAGTAGGTGATAGTCAGTACCACAGTCGAAGTCTGGGTCATGAAAGCAAATGAAAGCTATATACTGCCTATTAAGCCCTGTATAGGTGCCTTCTGTAGTGCTTAAAAAATGCGTTATCCGTTGCGTTCAAATTTCTACCGGTTCGTTAAAACCTTCCGCCAGAAATTATTAATACCCAGCAATAACTAGCAGGGGCCAGTAATTTCGTGGACCACACGAACTTAAGAAACCATTTACTACAGATGGTAGCTTGCAGGAGCGGTAGGACATGTCAAAGCGACGGTAATCTACCTACTTAGGTAGACTTTTACCACCACCACCAGTACTGGAAGGTTATGTTGCACGTGGCGACCCTGCCAGGATTTCGAGTCACAGGTCCTTTTGATCAGTAATTAGGTTGCATTAAATTAACAAAACTGAATGAATGAATAATTTTTTCCTTGTATAGTGGAGCACAATTCTGCTTGTGCTGAATAGAGCGATGCTTCTATCTATGTTGTGTTCTGCTGATTTTGTTGTGTCTTGGCCTACTGTTGAATTTACGGGTGTTTTGGTACATGAGATCGGTTAATTAGATATTTCCGGGTTATTTTATTGTACGTTGTATAGTGTGTAGGGGACAGTGATTAAAACCGTAGACATAGGTAATGAGTCAGATTATTACTAGAGTGCGCGCGAAAAGCATAGCAGAGATGGATACGTTGCACGACGAAAATGGTGGTGTGTGCAGCACGCAGGGATTGCCAGCTGGTGCGGAGTACCGGGAGCCTAGTGCGTTTGTAACGGGACTCGGGCCTCAGGCAGGCAGTGCGGAGGCGACCTTGGAAGCCACCAGCACGAGTGAGGGTGCGACTCAGGAATGTGCATTCGAGCCAACTTTCACAGCACAGGCTAGCGCGGGAAATACGGGCCACGAGAACCCACTGCTAGCAAGTGTTTTGCAATTCATGAAGCAGCAAGCCGATGATCAGAAGAGGGTAAATAAGGCGTTAGAAGACTCAAATAAGACATTACTGGACTCAAACAAGGCGTTGGCGTTATAATTTGACCTTACAAATTAATAACTCAAATAAGGCATTACGCGAGGAACTAACAAGAAAATTAGACGAACAGATAGGCGCAATTAATAGCCGTTTCGACGAACAAGAACGCAAGCTAGGGCACCAACAGGAACGCCTAGAAGCGTTAGAAATCCGAGTCGAAACAGCCGCTGCTGGAAACCAGGCACTGGCTGACTCCATGTTAAAGGAGATACAGTCTGTGCAAACCGAAGTCAGCGAGGCCACAAGCAGACTCGAAAACCGGGTCACAGTGCTTGAAAGTGACCTGTCCCTGCGAGAAATAGTGCTTCCTTCCGAGTCGCAAGTTAGAGAAGTATAGGAGAGCGTCTGCACGGAACAGAGAGAAGTGGTTGTTCGTATGAGCGAACAGGTGGCCGCTCACGGTGAGCAGCTAACGGCGCAAGCAGACGAGATTGATAAGGTCATCAATCAGGTAGGCGTCCTGACGAGTGCGGTAGAGAAGATCGCACTGAATAATGGAACGGACTCGGATAGGACACGGCCAGTACCTGTCGCGGAATCCGCAGAAATTCAGTCACTTCTGCAGTTTAAAAGGGTGCAGGCGGATATTAAGAAATGCAATCGGGACATGATAGCTGACCTACATAATAAGCTGCAGGAAAATCAAAGCGCGAACGGCAGTAATTCTGTTAGCAATGCGGCTAGGGGAGCAGAAAATTCCAGAAGTGAATGTAGACGTAGAGAAGAAGAGGAATACCGTGATTTTGAAGGGAGACTCGGTAATTTAAGGCGTAATCCGGAGCCGCCTACTCGGACGGCTGATCATGGTATGAATTTTGATACTGACGAGGAAGAATGCAAGAGACACTTTGTCTCAGTGCAATCTTATTTTCTTTTCCCCGACCCGACTCACGACGTAGCGCCCACGATGTGGCTCAATCAGTTTGAACACTCGCTGCCTCGCTCCTGGGGAGATGTGCTAAGAATAAAATTCGCGTGCAGCCACCTGAGAGGTGAAGCGGCTACCCCGATTACAAATATGCTTAAGGACTGTCGAACGTACGAGGACTTTAAGGCGGCTTTCCTCAGCGAGTTCTGGTCTCGGAGCATGCAAGAGCGGGTGAAATTGGGCAACTTATCGCGAGAGAACTACGTTGACAGTACGTTCAGACACCCGGAAGAGTACTACAAAGACATGGTCAAGAGCAATCAATTCCTTGATGCACCGTATGATCCTAAGGAACTCAATAGAATCTGTCTTACTAAACTCCCGAGCAAACTGCGTAAAGAAATTACAATTGCGGGAAGAGGCATGGACGAAGTTAGTGGCTTTCAGAACCTGCTGCAAGAGTTGGGTACTGAAAGATATATAAGTGAGCAGCAAAACGCCGTTAGGTTTGAAGGAAACCGCGACGAGAATGTCGGGCGAAGGCCCAACCAGAGTTGGAGACCTCAGTTTCCCGGTAATAATAATCATGGTCGTGGACATGACAGGCGTGGGCGTGCCTCTTGGAGCCCGCGACAACGCAACAGAGGCTGGGGTCGCTCTAGGGAAGAGGGTTCCACCGTAACGAGCAGAATTCGTGGCACGCAGCAGGCGGGAGGTCAGAGGAGCCACGTAATTCCCGCGGTAATACGGAACGCGAAAACAGGGGATCAATATCTGGCAGACTTCCAAGGAATCCTGAACGATATTCCATATGGGACGATGAAGCTCAGCCCTACACTGGTCCTGAAGAATCAGGCACCCCCCCCAACAGAATTAGGGAACTGGTAGATTGGCCACCAGAAAGGCGGCAACAACACAGGGTAGTGGTAGAGTTAGTAATTGCAAATATCAGGAAGGAGGCGTTAAGTAGAAAAAGGCAACAAAAGGGACGCGTTAGACAATTAGTACTGGAAATTGGCGATAAGGTTCTCGTGAGGACTCATAGATTGTCGAAAAGACACCGGCATGTTAGCAGTAAGTTTTTCAACGTGTATTCAGGCCCCTTTATGGTGAGACGTGTCGCACATCAGAACGCCAGTGAAATCGAAACTGTCTGGTCTCGTAAGCCAAGAGGGTTGCACCACATATCCAACATCAAAAAATGGATAGAGTAAGAACAAGGGGCAGGAGGGTCATCCTTTACAGGCAACCATTTAGTTTAGTGTAATCATAGTACTCCGCAACATCTTAAGCAATGGATTTGGTACTCTTCTTGCTGTTTTTGCCTGGTCATAAGCTAGAAGCTAAGTGGAAAAAACGAGTGTCAAAGGATGATATTCGTACGCTATGGTGGTGATTTGCTCTGGAGAAGCGAGGATCACTCGTAAGGGAAACGAGAAGTAGTTACGCTGGGAAAGGTAGACCTTTGCAAAGTATATTGATGGGGAAACGCGCCATAGATGCGCTTGTTGTTGTTGTGGTCTTCAGCCCTGAGACTGGTTTGATGCAGCTCTCCATGCTACTCTATCCTGTGCAAGCTTCTTCATCTCCCAGTACCTGCTGCAACCTACATCCTTCTGAATCTGCTTAGTGTATTGATCTCTTGGTCTCCCTCTACGATTTTCACCCTCCGCGCTGCCCTCCAATGCTAAATTTGTGATCCCTTGATGCCTCAAAACATGTCCTACCAACCGATCCCTTCTTCTAGTCACGTTGTGCCACGAACTCCTCTTCTCCCCAATCCTATTCAATACCTCCTCATTAGTTACGTGATCTACCCACCTTATCTTCAGCATTCTTCTGTAGCACCACATTTCGAAAGCTTCTATTCTCTTCTTGTCTAAACTGGTTATCGTCCATGTTTCACTTCCATACATGGCTACACTCCATACAAATACTTTCAGAAACGACTTCCTGACACTTAAATCTATACACGATGTTAACAAATTTCTCTTCTTCAGAAACGATTTCCTTGCCATTGCCAGTCTACATTTTATATCCTCTCTACTTCGACCATCATCAGTTATTTTACTCCCTAAATAGCAAAACTCCTTTACTACTTTAAGTGTCTCATTTCCTAATCTAATCCCCTCAGCATCACCCATCTTAATTCGACTACATTCCATTATCCTCGTTTTCCTTTTGTTGATGTTCATCTTATATCCTCCTTTCAAGACACTGTCCATTCCGTTCAACTGCTCTTCCAAGTCCTTTGCTGTCTCTGACAGAATTACAATGTCATCGGCGAACCTCAAAGTTTTTACTTCTTCTCCATGAATTTTAATACCTACTCCGAATTTTTCTTTTGTTTCCTTTACTGCTTGCTCAATATACAGATTGAATAACATCGGGGATAGGCTACAACACTGTCTCACTCCTTTCCCAACCACTGCTTCCCTTTCATGCCCCTCGACTCTTATAACTGCCATCTGGTTTCTGTACAAATTGTAAATAGTCTTTCGCTCCCTGTATTTTTTACCCCTGCCACCTTCAGAATTTGAAAGAGATTATTCCAGTTAACGTTGTCAAAAGCTTTCTCTAAATCTACAAATGCTAGAAACGTAGGTTTGCCTTTTCTTAATCTTTCTTCTAAAATAAGTCGTAAGGTTAGTATTGCTTCACGTGTTCCAACATTTCTACGGAATCCAAACTGATCTTCCCCGAGGTCCGCTTCTACTAGCTTTTGCATTCGTCTGTAAAGAATTCGCGTTAGTATTTTGCAGCTGTGACTTATTAAACTGATAGTTCGGTAATTTTCACATCTGTCAACACCTGTTTTCTTTGGGATTGGAATTATTATATTCTTCTTGAAGTCTGTGGGTATTTCGCCTGTCTCATACATCTTGCTCACCAGATGGTAGAGTTTTGTCATGACTGGCTCTCCCAAGGCCATCAGTAGTTCTAATGGAATGTTGTCTACTCCCAGGGCCTTGTTTCGACTCAGGTCTTTCAGTGCTCTGTCAAACTCTTCACGCAGTATTGTATCTCCCATTTCATCTTCATCTACATCCTCTTCCATTTCCATAATATTGTCCTCAAGTACATCGCCCTTGAATAGACCCTCTATATACTCCTTCCACCTTTCTGCTTTCCCTTCTTTGCTTAGAACTGGTTTTCCATCTGAGCTCTTGATATTCATGCAAGTGGTTCTCTTTTCTCCAAAGGCCTCTTTAATTTTCCTGTAGGCAGTATCTATATTACCCCTAGTGAGATAAGCCTCTACTTCCTTACATTTGTCCTCTAGCCATCCCTGCTTAGCCATTTTGCCATTCCTGTCGATCTCATTTTTGAGACGTTTGTATTCATTTTTGCCTGCTTCATTTACTGCATTTTTTATTTTCTCCTTTCATCAATTAAAATCAGTATCTTTTGTTACCCACGGATTTCTACTAGACCTCGTCTTTTTACCTGCTTGATCCTCTGCTGCCTTCACTATTTCATCCCTCAAAGCTACCCATTCTTCTTCTACTGTATTTCTTTCCCCCATTCCTGTCAATTGTTCCCTTACGCTCTCCCTGAAAATCTCTACAACCTCTGGTTTAGTTTATCCAGGTCCGATCTCCTTAAATTCCCACCTTTTTGTAGTTTCTTCAGTTTTAATCTACAGTTCATAACCCATAGATTGAGATCGGAGTCCACATCTGCCCGTGGAAATGTCTTACAATTTAAAACTTGGTTCCTACATCTGTCTTACCATTATATAATCTATCTGAAACCTTCTAGTATCTCCAGGGTTCTTCCATGTATACAGCCTTCTTTCATGATTCTTGAACCAAGTGTTAGCTATGTTTAAGTTATGCTCTGCGCAAAATTCTACCAGGCGGCTTCCTCTTTCATTTCTTCCCCGCAATCCATATTCACCTACTACGTTTCCTTCTCTTCATTTTCACTGTTGAATTCCAGTCACCCATGACTATTAAATTTTCGTCTCCCTTCACTACCTGAATAATTTTTTATCTAATCATACAATTCATCAATTTCTTCATCTGCAGAGCTAGTTGGCATATAAACTTGTACTACTGTAGTAGGCATGGACTTCGTGTCTATCTTGGCCACAATAATGCGTTCACTATGCTGTTTGTAGTAGCTAACCCGCACTCCTATTTGTTTATTCATTATTAAACCTACTCCTGCATTACCCCTATTTAATTTTGTATTTATAACCCTGTAATCACCTGACCAAAAGTCTTGTTCCTCCTGCCACCGAACTTCACTAATTCCCACTATATCTAACTTTAACCTATCCATTTCCCTTTTTAAATTTTCAAACCCACCTGCCCGATTAAGGGACCTGACATTCCACGCTCCGATCCGTAGAACGCCAGTTTTCTCCTGATAACGACGTCCTCTTGAGTAGTCCCCGCCCGGAGATCCGAACGGGGGACGCTTATGTGGTAGTAAAGGCTCGCGCCAAGGTAGCGATGGGACCAGTTGTCGGTTGCAAAAGGCACCGAATTTTTTTGTGTGGTTGTGGTATTTGTGTTTTAGTGTTGTGGAGAGACGCAGCGCTATGCAGTGTTACCGACTTATGCGGTGATGACTTTGAGAGACCCCGAGAGCGAGCTGAACTTGGTAAGGAATATGTGACACACCATAGCAAGGATAATCAGACGGAGGCAAGTTAAGGTTCCTGGAGGTAAACCATCCAGAGGAATGAAGGCACGACTGAATGAAGAGGAAGCCCCAGAGAGGTAACAGGAGGGAGTACCGACTGCAAGCATGAATGAGATCTTGACGTAAGATGATGACACTCTAGATACAAGATGTAAAGTGTGCCCTTAGATTTATAACTAGTAGTATGTGGTATGCGGTTTCTGTGCTTGAATGTTTGTTTCCAGGGAATAAACAGCACTAAAAGGGACGAGATGGTGATAAGAATGGCCTCAGATGAAATTGCGAGTAAAGAGGACTGATGTGATGAACCAAAGTTGTTGGTGTAATGTTCTCACGTCTTTTCGAAGTAAAAACCGCTTGTTCTTGGTGGACTGAACTTGACAAAACAAAGAGGAAACATCGGAGTCAGGTAAAGTATGAAACTGTAACGAGAGGTAATAACTCCAGGTGGTATCGTTCCAATGAACTTCTATTCTGTGTTTTTCTTGTGATGTGTAACTAGCTACTCAGTGTTTGATGGTGTGCTAAACTGGTGATACCTAATGGATGAGCAGTTACGTCGCCAGTGTTGGCTTTGCCTGCGTGTTAAAGGAACAAAAAAACCTTGGGATAATGCTTCTAGCTATCTGTCAGTACTGCTAACGATCTCTCATAATATTAGATTAGAAAATTTTGATGGTGAAAGGAATATCTAAAACGTTGTGGTGTGACATATAAATGTCTGGAGTAATACTCGAGTAGTTTGGAAATGCGAGCATGCAAGAAGGAAGGAAGATAGAGAGGTAGATCATGGTGTTGGTGTAGTGGTTTACATAACAATACCCAAAACCCAAGATACCTGCCCTACTCCGCAGTCGAGACAGAAGGGTTGTTACTTTATGGGCACTCAAATATGATTAGTATCTAAGGAAGTAACCATAAGAATTTAACAGTTGTCAGAGAGAAGTAAATCACCTGTAACCAAAAAATAGGCTAGCAATTTTTATAAAACGTCTCCCACACAGTAACACCTTTTGGGCACTCATTTTTTCCTTTGTTGTAATTATTATTCAGGAATCAAGAAACCTGTATTTGAACTCAGTTACTGTAAATTGCCAAACAGATTAGCGTAAGATTTCAGAGAGGCCTGTGTACAAACAAAATGTAAGATGTAGAGGTTAAGAATTATTTTGTATTGGTAAGTATTTGCCATCCATTGTAAAGTCCTGGTGAAACCTGTAAATAATTAAGTTTTGTGTACTGTATGTTAATTGAGAAATGTACTTGGTGTAATCAAGTGAAGAGATAATGTCCACTAACATTTAAGAGAATGACAATTGTTCTGTCTGAATGTTGCAAGGCGATGGCGAGAAAAGGGCGGCTTACCGAGTCCAGGTGGCAAGGACACGGGAGAACCTGTCCCGGTGCTACAGCCGAGCGCGGAAGGGCGCGCACGCACGGGCCAGGCGGTGTATGGAGCCTTGCTCCCCTCCCCCACCCCATGCGGCAGAGCCGCGGCGTGGCTCTTCGTCCACGGCGGCCATGTGCTGACGCACCACTCTCAGCTGCTGGCACGCGCCGACGGCCTCCGGCGGCTACCTGTGGGGATTCACGGCCAGGCGGAGCGGCTAAGCCTTTAACAACAAAAGAGGCCCTGCTGTTATCGCTCCGGCGCATCTTGTCAGGCGGCGACTCGCATGACGTTACGATGGGACGCAAGAGGCGGCGGTCGTAATGACTTTAGCAGAAGCCATTAGCGTTACCGAACTTTTCAGTGGAGAAGTAGGTTGCTGTTTGGTTTGTTTCCAGAGCTAAGAGATGATGGGGTACCGACTGAAGGCTCCTAGTCTCATAGGTAACCCCTGTAGTGACTATGGACACGGAAATGAGGGAGAACCCGTGAAAGACTGGCAAAATAAAGACAGCGGATTTCGGACTTAGAGATAGGGCATAAACTCGCCGATATTTAATTAGATCGTGATGAACTACACTAGCAGTTTTCCTGATCCATGATAGTTTTCAGACTCAAAGGGGACATAACTAAGTAGATGGTATCACAATGAACTTCACTAGCATTTTTCGTGATCCATGATAGGTTTTGACGTAAAGAGGACTTGGACCCTCCGTTATTTAATTAAGAAAAGTGTGTCATGATGAACTTCACTTGCATTTTGAGTTATCCACGGCGTTGAGGTGTAGACACCGCCAGCAGTGCCTGTTGAGAGAGCTATGAACTGTTCGCCACCGAAAGTTAAGACAATAAACGCTAGTAAACCTGCCACACAATAATTCAGTTGTTGAATGAGGACAGTAGGAAAACTTCAAGCCATAAAGGGACACAAACGTTCAGAACGAGTGTATGACAGGTGATTTAAGTGGGCTTACGGGAACTGCTGTACCTTTAGTCCAGCCCTTTCCACTAGTCAGGGTGCTTGCAGGACAACAAAGGCAACCGCTTTAACAGTGTGTTCACTGCCAACGGACGACTAGCTTGCCGCCAGAATTTCGCAGAAGACAATGGCGCTGGACGCAACAAAACTTAAGGAGACAGCGTGTGAGGAATGAGAGTCGGCTGAGTGTAATAGGCTACCCCCAAAGTAAAGTAACTTGGGGGGAAGAAAGCCCTTCCTGACGATAACCCTAGAATGTGTGCGTGTGACTGAACAGTGACTTGTGACTACTGAAGTGTAGGAAGTGCCAGTGATAACCGACCTAACCAGAGAGCTAGCCCCTTCCTTCAAGTGTTTCTGTATCATGCCACTTTAAACTCAAAAGGGAATCTTGTATATTATTCATGTGAATATGTTGAGTAAGATGTATAAAATGTTACTTGTCCTACATTAGTCGTGTCATTAGTGTATCCTTCTTTGAAGACTTCATAGCGGATTCTGAGCAGAGAGGAAAAGGAGAGGACCATTGGCCTTAACATAAAGTATTATCTCTAAAGTTAGATGTATAGTAAGGTGCATGTCGTTAGTCTGTCATCTACCAGCCTAAAACTGGGGATGTAAGATGGGGTAAATTTTCTGACCCAATGCAAGATGTACGTCTAATGAGTTAATCAGAACCTAGGTCGACAATGTTTCTCTCAATCCTGTCTGGCCAGAATTAAGTGTGTGTCATGACAAGGCGGCCATAAGCCTCGGTGTAGCAGAGATAAGATACTTGATTTTAACTGGTCCTAAGACATGTGTAATGGGATATTGTTTTGTGAGCTATTTGTGCCTATATAATTGTTCAGAACATCGCTTTCATGGCCCACGTAGCTTTACTGCAATCAATAATGTGAATGCTTTATTAAGGGTTTAGTGATAGGCTAGCACACTCAATAACTAATGAAACTGAAATTAGAGTTTTTATTAGAGTTTCTGATAAGACGAATAATAGAAAATGTTTTGTAGCCCCTGAAGGAGATATATTATTATTAAGTGATTGTTTATTCATTTTTGATGTATTGTTAAACAGTAACTGCCACCCTTGCTATAAATGTTTCATCTCACAGTGTCTTGACATACCGGTAACTAAGAGTGTTTCCATTATGTGTATTTATTTGTCTTTCTAATTACGTGAATATTTCTCATTTCAATATTTTGAACAGTACTTCTGTGATGCCTATTGTGAACCACTAACTGCCCCCCCCCCCTTGTTATGAGTGTTCCAATTCACAGTGTGTTAAAACAATTAAGTGTGTTTCCATAATGTGTACCCATCTGTATTGTACAATTGTCATTAATTACTTAAGGTGATATCATTACTAAAACTTTCAAGGATGCTCTGAATATTTGTTGCAATAATTCATTGTGTTTGCATAATATGTACCCATCTGTATTTTATAATTGAGAGATTAATTACCTGAGATGATGTCACTTATATAACATTCACAATGCTGAGATTATTTGTTGCAATTGTCACTGTGTCAATGATATTATTTTGTGCGGTCTTGGCAGACTAACTGTCCAATGTTGTACTTTGAACAGTCCCTAGCATAGCATGTTAAATATATATATATATATATATATATATATATATATATATATATATATATATATATATATATATATATATATATATAACGGATTGGTGCAGCGTGGAGATTAGGGTCTTCTCCCTGTGGCACCAATTGAAAAATGTTCTGGACTGTCGTTCCATCGGAAAGACAGCCCAAAGTCCATTTTCTTCGAAGATACCAGAGTGTGATCAAACGGAACTTGTTGTACCGTTCCAATGTTTTATTAAATTGCTAGCATGCAGAAAATATTACCAAGAGTTTCTTCTCTTGCAGGTAATACCTCAGCTGGTGTCCAAAAGGAGAGAATGGACTAAACAGTGTTATTTATTGAATTTTTTTATGTTGTGTCCCATGTTTCCCAGTTTGCTTTCATTTGTGCGACCTGGACGGTATAAATGAGTGACTGTGTGAACTAGCAGAAAGCTTTAGGCACAGATTGTAACACTGCATGAATGGTCGTTCTGGGGTAGGGAAGTACCAACTCCCCAAGTGCGAACAAGTTTAGCAGAGACCAAGTTTGGAGGTCAGGGCAAAGATGACACGTAGGCGCGCGAATTCGCTCTGTCAGGTTGGCGCGCCACCCCCACCACGTTTGTAAGCGGAACGGTTAGGCGAATTCGGTTGGAAGAGCATTTGTTCCTGGGTCGTGGTGCTGGACAGACATGGAGACGCAGCTCTCGTTTTGGTAATGTTAATACAGGTATTAGATTGTCTCAAACCTGCTCTGTAATGAAGTCCAGATGTTGAAATCAGGTGCGAGATTACCACTGAACCCCATAGGGGAATGGATTTTCTTAATTTTCTCGAATTTCAGTAGACCTTGCGTCAGTGCCTTGTTCAGGTAACGCATCATGTGCCTTAAGCTCACGGTCACGTTATTGCTCTGTGCTTAACGGAAATTCACTCATTCAATGTATTTTAATCTGCTCTTTCATTTACAGTAATGTTTTGGGGATTTTTATTTATTTTCCATATGTTTTCTTTGAGAATTTGCTTTCGCGCCACGTGGTCGGTTGGAGCAACCGCCGCATTGATAAATTGTAGTTTCGGTCTGAAAATATATTGTACACGATGAATAATCATACAATAGTGAGCGAGTGTGAAATAGGGAAGGGATAATCGTGTGTGTCCATATTTTTCTGGGCTCTGTTGCCTACTGAAACTTGGCCATGCGGGTTGAACAGCATTGCAGTGATGTTTCTTGTGCACCCCCATAACGATCTGATTTGTTGACGATGTTATGCGTTAAGTAAAATACTCGTGCCACTAGGAAAAGTATCGGTTTTTAATGCCCACTGATTTTACTCCGTCCATCATAGAAAATAGGTGGCAGTGGGTACCCCAGGCGAATTCTGGGTCATGAAAGCAAATAAAAGCTATATACTGCCTATTAAGGCCTGTATAAGTACCTTCTGTAGTGGTTAAAAAAAATGGGTTATCCGTTGCGTTCCAGTTTTTACCGGTTCATTAAAACCTTCCGCTAGAAATTATTAATACCCAGCAATAACTCGCAGGGGCCAGTAATCTCGTGGTCCACACGAGTTTAAGAAACCATTTACTGCAGACGGTAGCTTGCAGGAGCGGTTGGACAGGTCAAAGCGACGGTAACCCACCTACTTAGGTAGACTTTTACCACCACCAGTACTGGAGGGTTACGTTTTACTATACCAAAGAAGACAGTAGCTACAAAATGTGCACAGTCCCGAACTCTAAGTCTAATATCACATGCATCAAAAATTCTCATAAAATTAGTTCTGAGGAGAATTGAAGAGAAGGTGGAGGATATGCTGAGTGAAGATCAGTTTGGTTTCAGAAGGGGATTGGGAACAAGAGAGGCGATTCTGGCACTAAGACTCGTTATCGAAAGGCAATGACAGAAAAATAAACCAACTTGTATTGCCTCTGTTGACCTGGAAAAGGCATTTGATAACGTTATCTGGCAAGAGATGTTCAGAGTGCTGAGGAAAAGTGGAATAAAGTACAAAGACATCCGTGTGATACTCAGTTTGTATAAGAGTGAGGTGGCAGAGATTAGGGACTGTCACCAGGAACAAGAAGCAGATATTAGAAAAGGGGTAAAACAAGGATGTGCTCTCTCTCCTCTTATATTCAGTGCTTGCATCTAGGAAGGTATAGACCAAGTTCGAGAAACTACTAAGGTGGGTATCAAAATTAGTGGGCTGAAGATAGACATGGTACGTTATGCAAATGATATTGCTATAGTCACGGAGACAAAAGAAGATCTATGGGAAGTCCTCAGAACTATGGAAAAAATTCTATGCAATCAGTGTGGAATGAGAATAAACAAGAAAAAGACTGAAGTGATGGTATGCAGTACAGGAGCAGAATATGAACCTCTGAGAATAAGAATTGGAAGAGAGGAGCTAGAAGTCATAGAGGAATTTACTTACCTGGGAAGCTAAATCACAAGGAATGGTAGAAGCTGTAAACAAATTGCGACCAGAATACAAAAGGCCAAAATTGCATTTAACTGGCGGAGGAACTTACTCACCAGCAACAACATCAGTCTGAAAATGAGGAAACGTATCATGAAAGCTTTCGTTTGAAGTGTGGCCCTATGAGGGTGTGAAACTTGGACAATTGCAAGAGAAGAGAGAAGACGGCTAGAGGCCCTGGAGATGTGGTGCTATAGAAGGCGATGAAGATCAGCTGGAGAGACAAAAAGTAACGAATGAAGAGGTGCTTAGAAGAGTACAGGAAACCAGATGTCTGTGGAGGCACATCTAAACAAGAAGAGACAAACTTGTAGGGCACGTCCTACGACACATCAAAATGGTTGGAACAATAGCAGAAGGAGCTACTGAGGGAAGCAATCGGCGGGGGTGACCAAGGATATCACACATGCAACACATCATGAATGACGTTGGATGTAACACATACGTGGAAATGAAGACAAAGGCAGACAGAAGAGAGGAATGGCGCTCTGCTGCAAACCAACCTCAGGGTTGAACACTGAAAGAAAAGGAGACCAGTGTTACAAGTCCGGGTGGGACAGTGGGTCCGTGTGACCCTGTGCACACTACAGATGAGGGCAAAGGTGCACCGACTCCACCAGGGCCACACCTATGAAAGAAGTGTGGTTGCGAAAAGCATTAATTGGCTATTGGCCACCGCACAGTCGTTAAAAATTCTCTTCGTCTACATCTCCATTCCATACTAAACATGAAAATGCATTTGACGTAATTGTCAGATCATAGTTACACTTTGAGTATGTGAGCTGGATGGAGTTAGTTTGGCTGTACAGACTCACTTCCAAGTGATACAGTGCCATTAATATCAGCAGGTGCATATAATATTTAGAGAAAAAGAAACTGTTTGGCTGGTGGATATTGTGTTTACTAGCTGGAACATCTTTCTTTCCATAATAAGAAAAGGAGTTTGTTATTAATTGCCTTTGTTTAGTAAAGAATTTGCAGAATTTTTACTCCTCACCGTATGATGAAGCTGTAGTATATGCGGAAATGTTCTCCTTGTGTGACTGTAGAGTTATACAGTGTGACTTAGGCAGAATTTCTGTTTTGTCTGGATGAATGGCCGTATTCTCTAAACGTAGAAAAATGTAAATTAATGCAGATAAGTAGGAAGAAAAATCCTGTAATGTTTGAGCACAGTGACAGTGCTGTGCTACTTGACAAATTCACATCGGTTAAATATCTACACATAACATTGCAAAGTGATATGAAATCTAATGAGCACATTAAAACAGCAGTAAGGAAGGTGGATTTTCAGCTACAGTTTACTGGAAAAGTTTTAGGAACGTGTAGCTCACCTAAAAAAGGAGACCACATATACAACACCAAGGCAACCCTATTCTTGAGTACTCTTAGAGTATTTGGCATCCTCAGAAAGTAATATTAAAGAAAGACATTGAAGCAATATAGAAGCATTCTGCTAGATCTGTTACCAGTAGATTTGATCATCGTGAGACTGCTACTGAGACGCTTCATAAACTCAAATGGGAATCCCTAAAGGGAAGACGACACACTTCCCATGAAATAGCTACACCTGCCTGCAGAAAATTCTACAGTGACCAACATATATTTTGCATAAATATCACAAACACCAGATAAATTAGAGCTCTTGCGGAGGCATGTAAGCAATCTTTTTTTCCCTCGCTGCGAGTGGAATAGAAAAGGAAATCGCTGGTAGTGGTACATGGTATCCACCACAATGCAACATACAGTGGATTGCTGACTTATGTACATAGATGTACATGTAACACAGAGTTTTTGGAACAGTATCAGAATGAACGTATTGTCTTGTTGGGTCACTGTAGTGAAGTTGTCACGTGCCAATGGTGAACTGCCATGTTTCATTATTTACATCAGTGCTATGAGGAATAAATACAAAATCAAATAGGGGTAATGCAGGAGTAGGTTTAATAATGAATAAAAAATAGGAGTTCGGATACGCTACTACAAACAACATACTGAACGCATTATTATGGCCAAGATAGACACGAAGCCCACGACTACGACAGTAGTACATGTCTATATGCCAATTAGCTCTGCAGATGACGAAGAAACTGAAGAAATGTATGATGAGATGAAAGAAATTATTCAGATAGTGAAGGGAGACGTAAATTTAATTGTCATGGGTGACTGGAATTCGATAGTAGGAAAAGGAAGAGAAGGAAACGTAGTAGGTGAATATGGACTGGGGGTAAGAAGGGAAAGAGGAACCCGCCTGGTAGAATTTTGCACAGAGCACATCTTAATTATAGCTAACACTTGGTTCAAGAATCATAAAAGGAGGTTGTATACATGGAAGAACCCTGGAGATACTAAAAGGTATCAGATAGATTATATAATGGTAAGACAGAGATTTAGGAACCAGGTTTTAAATTGTAAGACATTTCCAGGGGCAGATGTGGACTCTGACCACAAGCTATTGGTTATGAACTATAGATTATAACTGAA
Source organism: Schistocerca nitens (assembly GCF_023898315.1). Taxonomy (NCBI): domain Eukaryota; kingdom Metazoa; phylum Arthropoda; class Insecta; order Orthoptera; family Acrididae; genus Schistocerca; species Schistocerca nitens. The sequence continues at coordinate 114,455,938 of NC_064624.1, forward strand.
GAAACTGCAGAAAGGTGGGAATTTAAGGAGATGGGACCTGCATAAACCGACTAAACCAGACGTTGCCGAGAGTTTCAGGGAGAGCATAAGGGAACAAATTGACAGCAATGGGGGAAAGATATACAGTAGAAGAAGAATGGGTAGCTCTGAGGGATGAAGTAGTGAAGGCAGCAGAGGACCAAGCAGGTAAAAAGACGAGGGTTAGTGGAAAACCTTGGGTAACAGAAGAAATATTGAATTTAATTGATGAAAGGAGAAAAATATAAAAATGCAGTAAATGAAGCAGCCAAAAAGGAATATAAACGTCTCAAAAATGAGATCGACAGGAAGTGCAAAATGGCTAAGCAGGGATGGCTAGAGGACAAATGTAAGGATGTAGAGGCTTATCTCACTAGGGGTAAGATAGATACTGCCTACAGGAAAATTAAAGAGACCTTTGGAGATAAGAGAACCACTTGTGTGAACATCAAGAGCTCAGATGGAAACCCAGTTCTAAGCAAGAAGGGAAAGCAGAAAGGTGGAAGGAGTATATAGAGGGTCTATACAAGGGCGATGTACTTGAGGACAATATTATGGAAATGGAAGAGGGTGTAGAAGAAGATGAAATGGGAGATACGATACTGCGTGAAGAGTTTGACAGAGCACTGAAAGACCTGAGTCGAAACAAGGCCCCCGGAGTAGACAACTTTCCATTGGAACTACTGACAGCCTTGGGAGAGCCAGTCCTGACAAAACTCTACCATCTGGTGAGCAACATGTATGAAACAGGCGAAATACCCTCAGACTTCAAGAAGAATATAATAATTCCAATCCCAAAGAAAACAGGTGTCGACAGATGTGAAAATTACCGAACTATCAGTTTAATAAGTCACAGTTGCAAAATACTAACGCGAATTCTTTACAGACGAATGGAAATACTGGTAGAAGCCGACCTTGGCGAAGATCGGTTTGGATTCCGCAGAAATATTGGAACATGTGAGGCAATACTGACCCTACGACTTATCTTAGAAGCTAGATTAAGGAAGGGCAAACCTACGTTTCTAGCATTTGTAGACTCAGAGAAAGCTTTTGACAATGTTGACTGGAATACTCTCTTTCAAATTCTGAAGGTGGCAGGGGTAAAATACTGAGAGCGAAAGGGTATTTACAGTTTGTACAGAAACCAGATGGCAGTTATAAGAGTCGAGGGGCATGAAAGGGAAGCAGTGGTTGGGAAGGGAGTGAGACAGGGTTGTAGCCTCTCCCCGATGTTATTCAATCTGTATATTGAGCAAGCAGTAAAGGAAACAAAAGAAAAATTCGGAGTAGGTATTAAAATCCATGGAGAAGAAATAAAAACTTTGAGGTTTGCGGATGATATTGTAATTCTATCAGAGACAGCAAAGGACTTGGAAGAGCAGTTGAACGGAATGGATACTGTCTTGAAAGGAGGATATAAGATGAACATCAACATAAGCAAAACGAGGATAATGGAATGTAGTCGAATTAAGTCGAGTGATGCTGAGGGAATTAGATTAGGAAATGAGACACTTAAAGTAGTAAAGGAGTTTTGCTATTTGGGGAGCAAAATAACTGATGATGGTCGAAGTAGAGAGGATATAAAATGTAGACTGGCAATGGCAGGGAAAGCGTTTCTGAAGAAGAGAACTTTGTTAGCATTGAGTATAGATGTAAGTGTCAGGAAGTCATTTCTGAAAGTATTTGTATGGAGTGTAGCCATGTACGGAAGTGAAACATGGACGATAAATAGTTTGGACAAGAAGAGAATAGAAGCTTTCGAAATGTGGTGCTACAGAAGACTGCTGAAGATTAGATGGGTAGATCACATAACTAATGAGGAAGTACTGAATAGTATTGGGGAGAAGAGAAGTTTGTGGCACAACTTGACGAGAAGAAGGGATCGGTTGGTAGGACATGTTCTGAGGCATCAAGGGATAACCAATTTAGTATTGGAGGGCAGCGTGGAGGGTAAAAATCGTAGAGGGAGACCAAGAGATGAATAAGCAGATTCAGAAGGATGTAGGTTGCAGTAGGTACTGGGAGATGAAGAAGCTTGCACAGGATAGAGTAGCATGGAGAGCTGCATCAAATCAGTCTCAGGACTGAGGACCACAACAACATCGGTCATAGGATGGCATTCATATATCATACAACCTTTACAGCGGCTTTGATGACCACCAGTGCAGTATGTCGGCCCCATACAGTGTCACCCCAAAACAGCAAAGAACCTTCACTTCGCTGCAATCGCTGGACAGTGTGTCTGATGCGTTCAGCCTGACTGGGTTGCCTACAGACTCGTCTCTGACGATTGTCTGGTTGAAGGCATATGCGACACTCATTGGTGTGGTCCATTTGGAATGTTGTTGGCCCCATCTGTACCGCTCTGCATGGTGTTGTGGTTGCAAAGATGGACCTCATCATGGACATCAGGAGTGAAGTAGCGCATCATGCAGCCTATTGTGCACAGTTTGAGTCGTAACACGACGTCCTGTGGTTGTACGAAAAGCATTATTCAACATGGTGGCGTTGCTGTCAGGGTCAATAAATAATAATAATGAAATTCACATGCACAATTATCCCAAGTGGAAAAAGAATGCTAGGAAGAAAAAGTGAGAGCAATTGAAAGAGTGAACATTCTAAATAAAATGACGTTACAAAGGAATAGAAAAATAAATAGTTTCATTTAAAACAATTATTTGAATAAAAATAACGATCAAAATGAATTCAATAAAGATTAAAAAATAAAAGAATTCGAAGTCTGTAACGAGATACGAACCTGTTCAAAGCTGTAGTAGAGCTACTCACGAAATTCAGAATTTCTTTTCATCTATCACTCAGAGACGAGGTCCCACCTGTGTGAACGACTGCAGGGTGTGATACCTTGGACCATCACTGTATAATGGTTTCAGAAAGTCGAGCCCACTTTTGGAGACATCTTCTAGTTAGTGACTCTTCAGAAGTGTGACCACAGGTTGTATCATAGCGGCCACTCCTACCGATTTGCGCACACAACAGAAGCGATATAAAGAGTGCAGACGCGACTGTCGATGATATGTGCCACTCGGTTGTGTAGAATGAACACGGGAAGATCTGTCGGCGTGGAGGCGTGACAGAGAGAAAGCAGCTGTAGTGTTTTGACGTGCCCGCAGCCGCACAGTGAATGAAGTTGCCTGATCTGTTGGCGTATCAATGCGTATTTTCCAACATGTCTGCAACGGATGATTTCCATCTCGCAAACATTTAATACGGCACAAAATTGCTACAAATCCGACAGAAATGTCAGCTGTTAGTGAATGCTTGTCCATCTCAGTGAGTTTTTGAGCCATGATTGTGAGGGGAATTCTGCACAGTGGAAAACTGGAGTAGGACACTTCGCGAAAGTCTGTCCCTCACAGCTGCACCTAAAGCTACACGTCATCCATTGGCCACACAACGGCGCAACTGGACATTAGATGACTGGAGAATGTAGCACGTTCTGACGAGTTCTTTTCAAACTATGCAGACCGTTGATTGGACCGACGGCTGTACGAGGCGTGTAAGCTGCTGCCTGTGGACGGTATAGTTGAGACCAGAGGTGGTTCCGTGAAGTTTTATGGGTGTTTCTCGAAGCGTGGACTGCGGCCGTTCAGTTACATTACCTCGAACGCGAACAGTGATCTTTATTTCAACAATATCGATACCAAGTGCTTCGCATTCTCCTACACCTTATGATGTGCACATGGTGCACCCTTGTACATTCCAATACGACAACACCTGTTTTCCCAGGGCAGGTCAGGGCATTCCTGGGTACTTGAACGCTCCGGCAGTGTGTCGTACCTCGAATGGTCTGCTACATTACCCGATAGCTGTCCCAGAAAACACGTCTGTAGCTGTTTGTGCCATCATCATTCCCGCAGTCTGTCTCTAGTTTGATCAACTATACTTGAAGACACTCTTGGAATCTATCCCTTGACGAAATGAAGTGGTGCCACACAGTATTGGCTACGTGTTTACTGGGGGTCACTAACTTTTTGTTCGGTGCCATTGAAAGCCTATCAACTTCCTACATTTTTGTTACTGAACGATCATTACTTGTGTTAGTGGAGGGAACGAAGGTCTCTGGAAGATCGACATAGTTTGTACAATGAAGAGCCAAAAGACTGGTACACGTGCCTCATATCGTGTAGGGTCCCCGCGAGCATGCAGAAGGGCCGCAGCATGACATGGCATGGACTCGATTAATGTCTGAAGTAGTGCTGGAACAAATTGACACCATTAATCCTGCAGGGCTGGCATGGACTCGACTGATGTCTGAAGTTGTGGATCCTGTAGGACTGTAAATAAATCTGTTAGAGTACCAGGGGATGGAGATCTCTTAGGAACAGCACATAGCAAGGCATACCAGATATGCTCAATAATGTTCATGTCAGGGGAGTTTGGTGGCCATCGGAAATGTTTAAACTCAGAAGAGTGTTCCTGTAGCCACTCTGTAGCAATTCGGGACGTTGGAGTGTCCTTTGTCCTGCTCTAATTGCCCAAGTCCGTCGGAATGCACAGTGGATATGAATGGATGCAGGTGATCAGGCAGGACGCTTACATATGTGTCACCTGCCAGAGAAGTATCTAGACGTGTCAGGGGTCCCATATCACCCCAACTACACACGCCCCACACAATTACAAAGCCTGCGCCAGCTTAAACAGTCTCCTGCTGACATGCAGGTCTGTGGATTCATGAGGTTGTCTCCATATCTGTACAAGTTCATCCACTCGATACAATTTGAAACGAGACTCGTTGGACCAGGCAACACGTTTCCAGTCATCAACAGTCCAGAGACGGTGTTGATGGGCCCAGGCTAGGCGTAAAGCTTGCTGTCGTGCAGTCATCAGGTGTAGAAGAGTGGGCATTCGGCTCCGAAAGCCCGTATCGATGATGTTTCAAAAATTCAAATGTGTGTGAGATCTTATGGGACTTAACTGCTAAGGTCATCAGTCCCTAAGCTTACACACTACTCAACATAAATTATCCTAAGGACAAACACACACACCCATGCCCGAGGGAGGACTAGAACCTCCGCCGGGACCAGCCGCACAGGATGATGTTGAATGGTTCACACACTGATACTTGTTGATGCCCCAGCATTGAAATCGGCAGCAATTTTCCGAAGGGTTGCACTTGTGTCACGTTGAACGATTCTCTTCAGTCGTCGTTGGTCCCGTTCTTGCAGGATCTTTTTCCGGGTGCAGTGATGTCGGAGAATTGATGTTATACCGGATTCCTGATATACACAGTACACGTGTACAATAGTCGTACGGGAAAATCGCCACATCGTCGCTGCCTTGGAGATGCTGTGTCCCAAAGTCCGTGCGCCGACTATAACACCACGTTCAGCAGTAAGCTATCTAATAACTGCACCTGACACCTGTCTTATATAGGCGTTGCTGACCGCAGTGCCATATTTTGCCTGTTTACATCTCTCTGTATTCGATTACGCGTGGCTATACGTTTCTTTTGCGCTTCACTGTATTACGGACAGCCAATTACTTATTCACATGTTCTATTGTCTTCACTCACAAAGAAATAAATAAGATAAAAAGTTATTTCCGCAGCTGTTACAAGAACTTATTGAACGAATTGTGTGTAGTTCTTGTAGCGCAGACATTTATTTTTGTTATGATTTATCTGTCGTATAGAAATCGGTGAAGTGTAGCATCAGTTAGCTGTTACAAGCATTTCTGCTGCCTGCCAGATAGTTTTGTGGGTTGAGAAAATGTTATTGCTACATATTTTACTTTGTCCTATAATGTTGGAAGTGAAGAATGTGATAGTGTTAGCGTACAGGACACATAACGTCGTACCTCTGGTGAGACAGGTAACACTGCCAGGTTCCGGAAACTGCATTCAACCGGACTGTAGGCTATGGTACCCTCAAAAGCTTACCAGGCTCCTGTTTCTTTCTACGTCTCTCCAGTAGAACGTAGATCGATTTGAATTAATTGTGCGATCCTGCCGTCATGAATATGAAATGTGAGGACAATATTTTATATGCATGTGAATTATTTTGGTATTCTTGTTAAGGAATTCCGTTTGAATTCCATCTGAAATGATTTCAGTTTGATAAGAATTTTTACAAGACAGGAGAGTAAAGTAATCATCGAATCATAGGTAGAGCTAAATATGTAAGCAAGTCTAGAGGAAATAAGGAATAAACTCCAGAAATCATCAGTCGAGACTGAACGAAAGACTAATAAAAAGTAATTAAGCTCATGAATCGATATCCACCGCGATGTGATTTCAGAATACCGGTACACGCAATGTATCCGGACACCTGGCTGAAAATGACTGAAAAATTCGTAGCGCCCTCCGTCAGTAATGCCGGAATTCGATATGGTGTTGGTCCACCCTTAGCCTTGCTGACAGCTTCCACTCTCGCGGGCATATGTTCAATCAGGTGCTGGAAGGTTTCTTGGGGAATGGCAGTCCATTCTTCATGGAGTGCTGCACTGAAGTATCGATGTCGGTCGGTGAGGCTTGGCGTGAAGTCGGCGTTCCAAAACATCGTAAAGGTTTTTCTTTAGGATTCAGGTCTGGACTCCGTGCAGGCCAGTCCATTACAGGGGCCTTATTGTCGTGTAACCACTCCACCACAGGCCGTGCATTACGAACAGGTGCTCGATCGTACTGAAAAATGCAATCGCCATTCCCGAATTGGTCTTCACCAATGGGAAGCAAGAAGCTGCTTAAAACATCAATGTAGCCCTGTGCTGTGATAGTGCCACGCAAATCAACAAGGGGTTTGCACCCTCCATGAAAAACACGACCACACCATAACAGCACCGCCTTCGAATTTTACTGTTAGTACTACACATCCTGGCAGATTACGTTCAGCAGACATTCGCCATAACCGCACCCTGCCATCCGATCGCCACATTGTGTACCGTGATTCGTCACTCCACACAACGTTTTTCCACTGTTTAATCGTTCAATGTTTGCTCCTTACACGCTCACATGACCACATGCGAAGTCCGTGAGTTCCGTGGAGCTCCCCATTCTTCTCTCTCACGATATTTAATGACTACTGAGGTCGCTGATACGGAGTACTTGGCAGCAGGTGGCAGTACAATGCACCGAATATGAAAAACATATGTTTTTGGTGGTGTCTGGATACTGGTGATCACATAGTATATCGTCCAATATTTGAAAAAAAAGTAAACTTGAATATCTGTCAGATTCTTTTTCAATGCGTATATACACCTTCTTAAATACACTGTCAACTGTATGATGTGCATACCAATTATATTAAATTTTACAGTTCTTTCTGGTATATGGAATCCATACGACATTTCAAGGACTGCCAATCGAAACATCGTGGCTTGTGAGATTGGAGCAGCATTTAAAACAGTGAAGACTATTAACCTTTATTTATTAAAAAGTAAATACACTGTACTTCCTTACTTCAGCTGTACATAAGATGCTATGCTAGGCCACTGTCCGTGCACAACCATTGCTGAAGTACCTGTTGATCAGCCACGGCCCCATGCCGAACCTGTTAACAACGTAAGCATAAGTGTTTACAATGACGAATACATAGTAACATTTCCCCTTAATAAAACAACAGATATTGGAATGGATTTTAAAAGTCGAAACTGAAACTACTACTGTAAAGTTCGAGCACATATGTGGTTACTATCAATGAAGTTCTATACCACAGCATTAAACGACTTTATTTGGAAAAGTTTACCGACGAGGCTCCGTGATGCGACATTGAGCTCGCATCCGTGACCACAGCCTTTTGAATCCCCACTATGGCACCCAGATTCAGTTTTTCACCGGTTTCTCTGAATCTGTTAGGGAAACTGCAGGCAAGGACACAGCCGATTTCCTACCTCTTGTTTTTTATTTTAATGAACATTCTTCTGACTGGCTTGATGCGGCCCGCCACGAATTCTTTTCCTGTGCCATCCTCTTCATCTCAGAGTAGCACTTGCCACGTATGTGCTCAACTGTTTGCTGGAAGTATTCCAGTCTCTCTAGTCTCCTCTAGTCTCCTCTAGTACCATGGAAGCCATTTACTTATCTCTTAACAGATGTCCTATCATCTTGTCTCTTCTTCCTGTCAGTGTTTCCCACATATTCCTTTCGTCTCCGATTCTGTGCAGCATCTCCACCTAATTTTCAACAATCGTCTGTAGCGCCACATTTAAAATGCTTCGATTCTGTTCTGTTCCAGTTTTCCCACAGTCCAAGTTTCACTTTCATACAACTCTGTGGTCCAAACGTACATTCTCAGAAATTTCCACCTCAAATTGAGCGCTATTTTTGATACTAGTAGATTTCTCTTGGTCGGAAAAGCCCTTTTTGCCTGTGCTTGTCTGCTTTTGATGTCCTCCTTGCTCCATCCGTTATTGGTTACTTGACTGCCTAGGTACCAGAATTCATTTACTTCGTCACCATTAATCCTGATGTTAAGTTTCTCGCTGTTTTCATTTCTGCCACTTATCGTTACTTTCGTCTGTCTTCGATTTACTCTCAATCCACATTCTGTACTCATTAGACTGTTCATTCCATTCAGCATACGCTGCAATGCTTCTTCACTTTAACTCTGGATACCAATCTCATTCTATCATTGCTATCCTTTCAACCAGAATATTAACCCCCTCCCCCCCACGAACCTCTCTTTTATTTCAATCAGTACTTCTTGCTTATGCAGATTAAACAGTAGGGGTGATAGATAACAACCTTGTCTTACACCCCTTTTAATACAAGCACTTCGTTCTTGGTCGTCCACACTCATTATTCCCTCCTGGCTCTTTCATATATTGTACATTACCCGTCTCTCCCTATAGCTTAACCCTATTTTTCTCAGAATTTCGAACATCTTGCACCACTTTACATTGTCAAATACTATTTCCAGCTCTACAAATCCTATGAAAGTGCCATGATTTTTCTTTAGTCTTGCTTCCATTATCAACCGCAACGTGAGAATTGCTTCTCTGGGGCTTTGTAAGGTGTCCGCATTTTTCGGACCTTACATAAGCTTCATACGTATGATACAGAATAAAATCCCCAGAAAATATCTCTATATTGTCAACAGGAAGTAATTTGGCAATCTCATGTACTGAATAACAAAACGATGTCTACCCTTATAACGACAGGGGGATGCCCAAATGAGATAAAGTGAACGCAGTTTGGAGAGCAGTGCAAGTGGCTAATGGCATTGGGAAACCCCAATTAACATTAACAAAAGAAGGCCCAACTGCAGTGCAGAAAGAAATAAGGCGAGTACAGTATAGTACTTTTTAGAATAAACACAGCCGAGACTGTGGGTAAATTGTGACACTACATTAACGAGGATAGCAGCGACCCAAGCAAGAAAAATAAGAATTCACATATAACGAGGAAGCAGTTAGCCGAAGCGATACTGTGTGACGTAGTAGAATCGCGATGGGGAGAGTAACGTCATATAAAAGAATTTTGAGAATTAAGTTAACACACAGAGAGCTCTGGTCTCGTGATGGGATACTCACATGTGTGTGGTAAAAGTAGCGAACACGTTGAGACTCAAACTTTACATTTGCGAAGTGAGGGCGGTATGTTTCACGTATCGTGGCGAGAAACGTAAAGCGGCAGTGCATATTCCTGCGGGAATTTCTGTGGGCTGAGATTTGTGCATGTCGCTCCTTCCCATAGCGAGTGTGGAATTGCCATTAATTTCGACTAGGGAACATTTAACATTGTACGGAATGGAGGGAAGTTAAGACTGATTGAATTCAGTCAAGGCCAGAGTAGGGAATTAGCGTTTCAGATCCAGCACGGAGACAACGCCGCCACTGTTTTCGATCGGTAATGTACCAACACGCTTTAGGCGAGTTAAAATGTTGAGTCGATATTTGCTCACTCCAACCTGCATACGTTTCGAATATAGAAATTCAAGAGTATGTGATAGTTTTGATTAGTTCAAAAGATAAAGTTCATTCTCCACCAACTTAGCCCATTGCTCATGTACAACAAGGTAGATGTAAATATCATTGATAAAGGTTTAATTGTTTCATTTGTCATAATATTTTCATATATAGAGATAAAGTTTTAATAATCACATATTCAATGTCTACATGGTAATTGACCTGTTGGGAGTTGAGAGTAATTAAATCTTTTTGTATTTACCAAATGAACCTTGAAAGGTTTGATAAATTAAAATGTAGAATGAGAAAGGGAGAGGTTGTGTTATCATTTTAGGATAAATCTTAAACTTGTCATATATAGTAATTTGCGTACTCTTGTAACGTCACAGTGGCATTTTAATTAATTTTAGACAGGCTTGAGATGACAGTTAAGATTGTGCCGGTACAAACCCCCGTTACTAGATGGACGTTTCTAGTAGGCGAGGACTGCTTTGCGGAGATTCCCGGAAGCGCGCGCCGCGCCCGCGCCAGATTCGCAGAGGTCGGTCTGCGCGGCCCGCAGCTGGGGGCACTGTTTGGTTTTCTGCGCATTACGCGAGAACTATGAAGAGCGATGCGGCAGTGGATTGTGGTCTGCAATGTGCACCTTCTGAAAGATCGATGTTTATTTCAAGTCACGAGACGCAAAAGCTATAGCAACCTCAAAATCGGTTACTATCACGAATACTGAAAGATTAATAAAAATAGTAAACAACAACTCACAGGGACGTGCAGCCACTCATTAAAAACGTTTCGTCATAGCGGATCGAGTGCCGTAGTCATACGTTAAGATTCATAATTAATTAAGCTCGTAAAGAGCAATAAACAAAGTTTGATGGGAAACTGTTTATAAAATCATAATCATCATCATCATCATTTAAGACAGATTATGCCTTTCAGCGTTCAGTCTGGAGCGTAGTCCCCCTTATAAAATTCCTCCATGATCCCCTATTCAGTGCTAACATTGGTGCCTCTTCTGATGTTAAGCCTATTACTTCAAAATCATTCTTAACCGAATCCAGGTACCTTCTCCTCGGTCTACCCCGACTCCTCCTACCCTCTACTGCTGAACCCATGAGTCTCTTGGGTAACCTTGCTTCTCCCATGCGTGTAACATGACCCCACCATCTAAGCCTGTTCGCCCTGACTGCTACATCTATAGAGTTCATTCCCAGTTTTTCTTTGATTTTCTCATTGTGCACACCCTCCTGCCATTGTTCCCATCTACTAGTACCTGCAATCATCCTAGCTACTTTCATATCCGTAACCTCAAGCTTATTGATAAGGTAACCTGAATCCACCCAGCTTTCACTCCCATACAACAAAGTTGGTCGAAAGATTGAACGGTGCACAGATAACTTAGTCTTGGTACTGACTTCCTTCTTGCAGAAGAGAGTAGATCGTAGCTGAGCGCTCACTGCATTAGCTTTGCTACACCTCGCTTCCAGTTCTTTCACTATGTCGCCATCACTGTTTATAAAATTCAATAGAAAATTCATGACGTAAAGAACGGCACTATATCATTATTTGGGTGGCATCACACGTATTTTAAACTAGTTAAGCTATACTATACACTTAACTTGCTGTATTTATCATTGTTTGCAAATTATTATTAACATTTATCGCCCATAATTAATTAATTTTTATAGATATGAATATTTTGAGCATCGGAATGTGTAGATCGCTATTGATTACGTCTAAAAACGGTGCCACATGCAGTCTTATGTTAAAACTTTGCAGCACAGATGTCAACACACAAATTTGCGCCAAGTGGCGAAAGTTTGCAAAAACTGAAACTTGATTTACGGGCGATAGAATAATCTTAGAAATTAATGTAACATAGTAGATTAGACGTACTTTTTAGGCGGTTCCGATGGTGTACTTATTTTTGTCGAGGGACGTATGTATCAAAATTTGTAACCTTAACTGGTGATACTGGTACTTGCATTACCAGGGGTGTTGACGTCCGAGCCTATATAAGCTAGTGGTCATCTTGGCCAGAGTTCAGTTGTTGTGTAGCCGCCCTTTTTCTGTTTTCGCTTTTTCGTCTACTACGTGAAAATCTGATTTCGTTTTTTACACATTGACTGTCATTGAACGGTTTTACTTTTATTTAATATTGTCCTAGCTAAGTATCAATTTCACCACTTTTAAAACCCAATGTTAAACGTGGGTCACTACACGTATAGTCTTCCCAACTCTGAGAGAAAAAATCTATAGTAGCTTTACTACCAATGTTTACAGACGACGATACTTTAACATTTCGTTCAATTGTTTTAGTTACGAATCGCTAGTTTGTTCTTGGCGTAGATCACGTAACCTTCACGTTTGTTAATCTAACTTAAATTAATCTTCAAGACTTGTATTATGTTTCAAATTAACAACGTCAGTTTATTGACAAGAATTATTAATAAATAGGTTAACTCATACGATCTCATTCAAACAAGTTCTTTAATTAGATGTCTAAGTAGGATTCCCACTAGCATCAGAGATGTTAGATAATATCCTGTCATTTTCGGTAAATAAGTTATTTCTATGATCACTAGTCGCGTGACGTTAAAGTTTCCCATTATCACAATTCAAAGTCCGAATCCAGTTATAATTTTCCATTCAGTAAAGCGATTAAATATTCACACGAATTGACATTAAAGCCAAAGAAATTACTATTCACCTTCCCATTTATCTAATCTGATAAAAGTCCAAATTAAAGTCTTGAATTGACAATCCTCAAAAACAATCTCGTCACGATCTATTCTTGATCCCCGTTTTGCCGGCCGCTGTGGCCTCGCGGTTCTAGGCGCTCAGTCCGGAACTGCGCGACAGCTACGGTCGCAGGTTCGAATCCTGCCTCGGCCATGGATGTGTGTGATGTCCTTAGGTTAGTTAGGTTTAATTAGTTCTAACTTCTAGGGGACTGATGACCTAAGACGTTAAGTCCCATAGTGCTCAGAGCCATTTGAACAATTTAATAAAGTCCCATTTGTTGTTCTCTAAAGCTGTACGTCCTAAATAACTTCCGAACGAGAACAGACTAGAGACTGGAGTATCGTAATTACAACGTATGGCTATTTATACGTTAATAAATACTGTCTTTGGTGTCCCAGGCCTACGTTCTATGACTATAATATTGATTTTCTTACGTATTGTAATAACTAATATTTTAATATTTTCTACTGTTTCTCCCCCTTCCCATGTTTCTAAAATTTATAATTTAATTTTCCTTTTCTTTTCTTTTGCTTTCTATACTAGATATTTCCCTCTATTTGTTTTTTATTTGTTTTTCGTAACTACTACTTGTGAAGGGACTTGGATCATTTTGTGAATTGATATTTTAAGGACATGGGAGCTAATTTGGGAGATATTTTTGTTTTTTCAACACTGATAGGCGCTGTAGGTGTTACAGTTGGTCAGTCGTTTTGGAGGGTGGGTGGCGAGCAAGCCCCACTTGAGGGTGGCCCATGTGGTCGTTTGAGAATCCTTTTTCGCGCAGATTTTTTTCGACGAAGAGTATTGTTTAATAGTGCAAGTGCTCAAGCATATATTTGGTGAACTGGAAGTGCTACGATTATTTGTGTGAGTGCGATTTACGAGGTGCACACGTCGTAGGTGAACATGTGACGAACTGTGATTTCGCGCCAAAACTGTTAGAACAAAGACGACAGTGGGACTTGTGGTTCTGTTCGAATTGATTGAATAACTTTCGATTATATCAGCCCACATTACTGCTATTGGGGGCTCGGAGTCAAATTATTATTAAAGAATAGCTGTAAACCGTCTCACCAGTGCTAATTTCATTGTGTGAAAGAAAAGGACAACGCCAATAAGTAGTGATTGAACTGTGTCGTGAAAAACTGATTTTTGTATAATAGTCGCCTAATTCTCGTTCCCTAGCATAAACTGTAGTTATATCTGAGTGAATAATTAATTCAAAATCTATAACAAATGCGCGGGTGTGGAAGTGTAGTAATGCACCAAGTGTGGAAATCATGCCCTGAGACTTACGTGAGAGCCAAAATTTGCAATAACATTTTTAACCAACATTTGTTTATGAAGCATTTCGTGGGAAAACGCTGAAACCGCACTTCTTTATTATTTTACCTCCACGTCGCAAGATACATTATCCTTTGGCGTGTAAAATACGTTATCCACTTGCATAAAACTGTAAGAGATTTCAGCCACCTTACAAATGGCTTACTCTGCCAGGATACTGAAGAAACAGCATTCGGCTGAGATATAAAATACAGGATTTTGAATTAACAGCATTCTGATAGTTTATCGAGGGTAAACAAAAAGCTAACTCAAAATGGAGAAAAATAGTTTTCATTTAAATGTGACTCAACTGTGTAGTAGTAAAAAAGTTAAGTAAATAAGTGTAGATAGATGTGTATTTGTGTATGTTTTAATTTCTAGCGCAATACATTGTTGTATTCGGTTGTGTTGAGTTCTGTCTCAAAACCAGTAACAAAAAAGGCTAAAGGAAAGACGAGGGAACGTATTGAATATAGGACTGTGTGAATCATATTTTGGGGTAGAGTCAAGTCGTATAATCTGATGTTAACGCGTGGTCAGGTTTGAAAAACTCACCAACAGCAACGCTAAGAGGAACGATCAAAAATGACAGAAAACAGTAGGTCAAGGTAGAGAGAAGTCATGGCAGACCTTCATGGGATCGAGTTGGACACGCAACAGCCAGATCAGCGAGAAAAACACGAAACAGAGGACGCAGAAATACTGAATGAGACCGAAAATGTAACACATGGTGTTCAATATGGTCAAAGAAATGGACAAGAGGACAGCATTACACATTATTCAGATGTAGAATCCGTTGACAGTAATTTACAGTTTGTAGAACCGAACGTGAACATATTGAATCAGACAGGTTTGCAACCACATGGAAGAACGAGTGTTAGTGCACCTACACTGTGATCAGAAGAGAAGGAAACGGTTCACGAAAAACGAGAGAGGGAATGGTTACATCAAATGGCAACGGGCGAAAATGATGCAGGAGTGGAAAACGCCAACAATATGGTATGTTGCAGCGGTTATTACAACAATATCAGGAATCAGACAAACGTTTGTTACAATAATCTCAAGAATCCGAAAATCGTTTAGAAGGGCGCATAACCCAAGGACAAAAAGAATTAGCAGGGCATTTAGAAGGGGGCATAACTCAAGGCAAAAAGAGTTAGAAGGGCGCATAGCACTGGGGCTGAGAGAAACTAACAAATAAATAGAAAAAACCAGTGATAGTATTCAAGGTCAGTTAGACCGAATCGGAACTGAAGCTCAAGAAGCACAAATTACGCTTCAAACGTTTGTTACAGGGCAGACACAAATGAGAACAGACATTGACACTGTCCCAGTAGACACGAATATGTTACATGAAGATACACAACAAAGTGTCAAAAAACTTAAACTACAGGTCGAAGCCTTTGCCATCAGAGCGTCGACGAAAGCGACACATATCATTGCTAAAGCGATGTCTCACAAAACAACAGCGAAAGCTGCATTTAGGAAATTCGATGCTCGTATTTTAAAGAAACAAGAGAAAAACGTACATCAATTTCAACGGCTCAGAAAGGAAGTTCTGCATTCAAAAGATAGTCGAGGAGACGCGGAAAGCGTTAGTGGGGAGTCGAAAACGACGACAGAATCTTCCTTAATGTTGGCAGATAATACTGTGAAGAAGGCAAATTCAGCAGCCGCCGATAATACGACAGAACGAGAATGCGAATGTACAGGTGAAGTGAGACAGAAAGGCATATGTGAATGTCAGTCCGAAAACGCAAACAGAAATCGGGAAATTAGTCCAAAACAACATAACCCAGAAGAATACGGTAACAGTAGGGAACAATGTGGTTTGCGACCACTTGCTCAAGAGAGAATAGCAGGTCAGTTGAGAATGAGGGTTGCAGCAAGGTTACGTACATCAAGCACAAAGCGTGACATACGCAGACCAAGCAATAGCGACACATTACGCAACACCTCAACATGTAGGATGAATACCAATGGGTTACAGTACAGTGTCTCACGAGCCAGAATTGCTTACAAGACAAGATACAGAGCCGGTAGTAGGTGTTATGCACGCATATTGCGCAATGAAACCTGCAAGTGATTCTGCGGCGCAATTGTCACAGAATGTTTGCGTAAATTTGATGCAAACATAGAACAGAATTCGAGTTCTCAAAACACAGAAGGTATGATGTCACAGAGCGAAGCAAGAAATTTTGATGGTAACCACTTTCTTACAGCGCGCAATAACCTGCACTCTAAGGAAGATACAAATAGTCTACACCCTCGCACATTTATTGATCAGTTCAAAGTAGGAACACCAGCACATTGCCCTGTGAAACATAAATTAGATTTCATTTGTGCACACATGGAAGGAAGTATAGCCGAAACCATGCAGAAAACAGTGGAAACTAGCAATTCGTATGATTCGTTTCGAGCAGCCTTTATAGCTAGATGTTGGTCACCTGTGGCGCAAAAGAGAATAAAGTATGGCGTATTGCAAAACGTCTCATTTGAAAACTCGCAAGAGAGAACTGCGGTCTAACTCTTTGAGAATATGGCGAAAAGAAATCAATGTTTAGACAGCCCATATAGCGATGGAGAAGTGATACAGATATGCAAAACTAAATTACCAATTAAATGTCAACAAGCACTGATAGGACGTGAGGGCGATAATTTTGAAACCTTTGAAGGTGTTTTCCGAGAGGTTGAGTTCATGTATGAAAATGACGCTCCAAGACGTCGTGAGTCAGGACAGAATAACTTTTAAAGGACAAGCAATAAAGAGACTAGTAATGGTAACAAGGGTAGATCGGTAATGGGATTGAGTTCCAGACGAAACGGAAATACTTAAATAAGTAGGGGTAGTGGAAATACGGGACCACAACGTAATGGGTATGGTTTTAATAATAATAATAATAATTGGAACAGGACATATGTGGACGAGAATAGGAATGGAAATTGGGGACTTCGGGAAAACCGACAGACTGATTTTAATCAGCGATGGCCAGGTCAATGGAGAGAAAGTAGATGTGGAGGTGGTGCAAGAACGCAACTACAGCCAAATACGTCAGGTAATTACAGGAGAAATGAACCACGGAGGTTGAATTACGTCCACCAAACCCAGGGAAGCATGTAGAAAGACATCAGGTATTGCAGGGGTTCAAGGGGCTGTTCCGCTGGAAAGCGACAGATTCGCGCCCTGCTATTGGGATGAAGAAGGTGTCGGGATTCATACAGCCATGCAAGGCTCTGCCACTGTTGCACTGCCCAGTGCTGAACATTTCAGGCGAAGTCGTCAGTGTCGTGCTGTTCATATTAGCACAAGCATGGGCCGTCGGCTGCGGAGGCCCATCGTTAGGAGTGTTCGGTGCACTGTGAGTTCAGACACACTTGTGCCCCGCCCAGCATTAAAGCCTCGTGTTGGTTCCGCCACAGTTGGCAGCCTGTCCTGTTTTGCCAGTCCGCCCAGCCTACTACATCCGACATCTATAATGCGAGGTGGCCGCCTAACCCTACGACGTCTGGACATGGTTTGTCCTTGGCGTTGAAGACATTCACCACAGCTCTCCTTGCGGTTTTTGAAATGCTCGTACCTAACCTCCACGCCATCGCAGTCTGCCCTCGGTCAAACTCAGACAGAGCGTGCGCCTTCACAATTCTACAAACAGACAGCACACTCACTGATACCACATGCACCGTATGTGTGTCTGATCAGCAGGCGTATCTCGCCGTCTGACGCCGCTATCGCCTGCATGGATTTATATCGATAGTAGGCCATTATGTTCTGGCTGACCAGTGTAGGTGCGAGTAGAATAACTGAGAAAAAACATTCTGTAATGGAACAAATATTATCGGCCGGAGTGGCCGAGCGGTTCTAGGCGCTACAGTCTGGAACCGCGCGACCGCTACGGTCGCAGGTCCGAATCCTGCCACAGGCATGGATGTGTGTGGTGTCCTTAGGTTGTAAGTAGGCTGTGGCTGTTTATGTTTTCTTATTGTCAACGTTACGTAGCGTTCTGTATGAAAATCACTGGCTGTGCTGTGTGCAGTCGGTGGCTAGTTTGCATTGTTGTCTGCCATTGTAGTGTTGGGCAGCTGGATGTTAACAGCACATAGCGTTGTGCAGTTGGAGGTGAGCCGCCAGCAGTGGTGGATGTGGGGAGAGAGATGGCGGAGTTTTGAAATTTGTAATACTGGATATCATGAACTGCTATGTATATTATGATTTTTCAACACTATTAAGGTAAATACATTGTTTGTTCTGTATCAAAATCTTTCATTTGCTAACTATGCCTATCAGTAGTTAGTGCCTTCCGTAGTTTGAATCTTTTATTTGGCTGGCAGTAGTGGCGCTCGCTGTATTGCAGTAGTTCGAGTAACGAAGATTTTTGTGAGGTATGTGATTTGTGAAAGGTATAGGTTAATGTTAGTCAGGGCCACTCTTTTGTAGGGATTATTGAAAGTCAGATTGCGTTGCGCTAAAAATATTGTGTGTCAGTTTAAGCCCAGTCACGTATATAAATTTTCAAAAGGGGATGTTTCATGTGGCGACCCTGCCAGGATACCTCATTGGAATCTTCTGATTTATTCTTGTAGTTCGTGTAATTAGTGTAGCTATTGTTTATTGCTAGTGCGTAATTATAGAGAGAATTTCCTTTGTAGTTGCAGTCTTTCATTGTTGTACAGTAAAACAGGTGTGGCACGCATGCAGATTTGCACCAAGTATTTCGCAGCTGCAATTAAGTAGATATTATTTTCAGTGCTATGTTAATGTGTTCTCTTATTTTTGCTCTTCAAATTGTGTTTTTCTGTGTTATCGTGTGAAATATTGTGACAATAATTGCGTGTGGAAAACGTAACACTAGGCTCCAAAGTAAACTGAGAAATGACACTGAAGACGAAAGCAGTGTGTTAGCGTCACCGTGTAATGAATTAACTAATGTTCAACATCGTAATTTGGTAATTGTGCATAGGGAAATAGAGCGGGCGGCAAACAATGGCGTAGGCAGTGAAACCATTAGTGAACAGGGAAGCATTATCGATCGATTGGTCGGCAACAGCTCGCCTCAGGAATCGAGAATGACAGGACACAATTTTGCAAATTCTGTAGATTCAGGTTTTGCGTCCTCACCATTTTCTCAAATAAGTCAAGACACATTTTCTGCTTGTCAAAATGTGAATGTTGCCAGTGCAAATGCACTGCCGAAAAGCGTAGAGGAACAGATACAAAATACTAATGCATTGTTATTACAGCTAATGCAACAAATGGAACAAAATCAGAGACAAACACAGCAAAAGCTTGAAAAGTTAGACACAATGGAACAAAATCTTCAAAAGTTAGACACAATGGAACAACACCAGAGACAAACACAGCAACGGTTAGACGCAATGGAACAAAATGTTTACACCACGCTTGAACAAACACGTGTAGATTTAACTACTGAGTTACATAAAATCGAATCGAAATGTCAAAAAGTCTGTAACGACGTAAAAACACAAATTTGTGAGCATTTTCAACCTATTTTTTTGCGGCATGAAAATGCATTACAGAATCACGAAGGAGCCATAAAAGAACTGCAAATTATTGTTCATGAAAATCATGAGACCTTGCAAGCTAAAATTGACTCAGTTGCATCTACCGATTCGGTTACGCAACTTGCAAAAACTCAGGAAAACTTAAAGGACACAGTAGAAAGACACATGGAGGAAATTAGTTCATTATCAGAGAAAGTAGTTGAACTTTTGGATCAGCTAAATAATTTATCTACGAAGGTAGATGATAATCTGAATGGCACAAAACTGGTAGTCTTTAATGACACAGAAGAGTGCGAACAAATTAGAAAATTCAAACAAAATCAGAGTCAAATTAATACGCAACACCAAAGAGAAATCCGGGAAGTTCAAGATCAGCTGACACAAGTAATACAAAAATTACATTTTGCAGAGGACACTCGCGCTCCAACACGGGAAGAGGTACTTAGAAATACGGAACAACCACAAAATAATAACACAGGACACTTTGGAAATTATGAAAGAAATTGGCAAGGCACACCGCATTTTGAGATGGAACCGCCGAAACGACGTAACAATGACCGACATGTGACTCGCCGACATTATAATTTTGACTATAAGCTGTTCATTACTAAACGTAAATTCAAAACATTTAAGAATTCTGGCAACAACATTCATCCACAAGCATGGCTCCATCAATTCTCTCATTGTTTTCCTCCCAACTGGTCATTAGAGCACAGATTAGAATTTATGTGTGGCTACTTGGAGAATGAACCAGCTGTAAGAATGCGATCGGTCATTCACGATTGCCACAGTGAAGGAGAATTTTACCATGTCTTCCTCTCAGCGTACTGGTCTCAAGCTACACAAGACCGAGTAAAACATAGCATCATAATGATGAAACGTTTCGAACAATCTGAATTTTCCAGTCTTGTGAAATATTTTGAAGACATGTTGCATAAGAATCAATATCTTTCAAATCCATACAGCCCTTCAGAACTCATCCACATTTGCTTAATCAAATTACCTGAACATTTACGACATATTATTTTGGTAGGACGTTGCAAGGACGACATTGAAGCTTTTCAGGGGCTCTTACAAGAACTGGAAATTGACACTGACAATCGCGGAACGCGAAAACAGGAAAACAGTCACTACAGGTCACATCTGTCACAATTCCGTGACGACAGAAACAATAACTGGACACGACAAGTCTATTCTTACAACGCAAATCATGACCAAAACAGACACCAGCCATATGACAACCACCGGCAGAGTAATAATAGTTACAGAGAAAGATCGCATTTCAGTAGTAGTGAATATGACAGAGATTACCGTAGAAACAGACAATATGGGAACAAAAACAATTATTATCAAGGGAGACAGAATAACTTTAGACGAAACGGTCCGGCGCGCAGTTCAGGGAGAAATTCTCCACCACGTGACCGACAAGAAAGAAACTATGGAATCTACCCACATGACGACAGACGATATAATCGTGACAACAGACCAGAATTTAATCAGAACTGGTGGGTTTCAAACAGGGCAGAGCCCTCTCGACAAGGTGAACTTGTAGATGTTAGACCTCCAAATTCCAGTAACGATGCGCGGCAACTAAGAGACAGACAATGACTCGCACCGCAAGCGGACATGTAACCCATCTGGCTCCGAGAAAAATTACATAGACGCTAACATTGAGAAAAATTTTAGCATTCTTTACCGATGTACCATATACCACATGATAATTCCACTGAAGCTGAAACTCTGCGTACTAGGAAGAGTAAAGGTTTACACTACATATCACATGTAAAACCGTTTATTGAAAGATAATCTGCTTTTTAACTTTGTCTTTGCCATAAATCCTTTCACTTCACATTTCTTGTATGCATTGTCAGACTTAGAAACTGTTACCATGCAACAATGTTTGAAGTTAAATATCCAATCAAGAACCAAGAGAACTTATTTAAACAGAAATTACGAATGCATTGTTATAGTGAACAGATGTCACAGTGTTATTGTGTGTGTACATTCTTGCTTGTTAGTTGCACGATTATGTAACGACTATAAGGCTTACATACTTAGAACATATACTGGTACTGCTAATGAGATTTTAATGCAACATTTTGGTTTACTTGAAAATACATTCTGGATTTAAAGTACTTTCTGTGAGATACCAGACGACACAGTGGTTAGTTTATGTGACAGCTACACGATTTTATCACGACGCTACTAATGAGTGACAATTTACAATTTTGCTTTTGCAGTGTTTCTGTTTTATATCTGCACAGTTTTCTGTTTTATTGTGGAAAGTAAAACATGTTTTAGTAGTAACTTTTGTGGTATAGCTACAATGAGACAGCCTTTTGCGTAGCACAACAATACATTACAGTACAGTACTTTCTTCATCACAACAATAAGCGTAATAACTACGTTATTTATACGCAAAGCATTTCACTTTTGTTTATCATGAGGTAAGTACATTGACTTCTGCAGAACTTAGCTTTCGGAGGACGATAACCACGAGACTTACACAGAGATTATCTTACAACATGACGCACAGTTTAGCGCTACAGTACACGTATTTGAGTGATTAATTTCGCACTTAAAACATTTATTTTTTTTAGATATTTGAAGTACAATGATACGAGGGTTTTCCGTGATACATTTCATTCCATTGCTGTAATCTGTAACACCTGAGGGTATAATTACATTAATCCTCAGGGGGGTACACGCTTACTTTGTGTACCATGTGTGTGGCAAGCACAAGGAGCCCTAGCTAATATAGTATTTGCTTATACAACTTTACACATCGGTACCATATTTCTCTAACACAAAAATTACACAGCTATATGATCATTTAACTGAGAGAGACAAACATTTTTTTTACTACGTCAGTGACAGATGTTCACGTAATTACACAGTTGGATAACTTCACGCTTACGAAATTGTATTTTGTCTGTACTTTGTGAACTCTTCATATTTTTTCAGAACCATTGTGATACTATGAGAGCTTTGAATGATGTATTTGGTATGAGATCATGATTTTTAAGGTACGTTTGAGGTAGATGACACTGTTGAAATGAGCAAAGAATATTTTTTAGGGTTTGAAATTATTGCAGAAAGCTACGGTGTTTTTGAGATTTGACTGAGGTGTTTTGATGTTATTTTTACGACGACGATGTGTATTATGGTGCTGAGATGTTTATGATCAATAAGCTGATGCTATATGAGGAATTTGATTATGCTACGTATCTGTTATGATGAAATATTGAAGAAGTGTCGACGAATATTTATATGTGTAATAAGATAAGGAGTAATGAATAGTGGTTAGGGACTCTGACTTGTGAAAAAGGATGTTGGAAACCAAGAATCGTACTTTAAGAGTTATGAAATGTGTGTAAATGCGTGAATGTATCACAATGCCGGCGAAAATTTTTTGGACACTGTTATATTCATAAGATTTTGTATCTACACATTTGCAACGCAAATTCTCGACCTGTGAAATATTTTATATGAGACTGTCACTGTAGCGGAAACTGCTGTCGTAAATATTTCCGTAAGAAAGTTAAGTGACCACCTGCACGTAATGCGTTGTGGGCACCCAGCTGTGTCAGACGCCTGGAGAAAAAGCCATTAGTGTGTGCCTTTTCAGAGGCACGGGTAGAAAAAAAAGGGAGGCCATTATCCTCGCTATTGACATTCCTTTGTAGAAAGCATCGCAAATACGACACGCTCAAACCTGAAAACATATGATTATTCTGTGGAGCTCTTAATTTATAATATTTACTAAAATGCCTAATGAAACGATGAGAAACATTTCACGGCTATTGTCTCGCTAGTTGAGAGAAATGCCATATGGCTTGCTTTATGTATTTATTTACTCATTTTGTTTAATATCTAGTTTCTAGCTGCACTGCAGCATTGGTTAAAATAAAATTTAATAGATGTACTAATATAAATATTTTATGCCTACAGATCCAGTAAATAATTTTATGATCTATTCAAAAAAACGAAGGAGCATAAAAAGACATTTCCGTTCACAGGAATTGCATACGGAATTTTCTTTTCAACTACTTGGTAATTTTTTTGGTAGAATAAGTTCTTGTGGTGCACCACTTTAATTACATAGACATTAAGATGTGAATATGCATTTCCCTTGTCTGCATTGTTGTCTTAAGTGTAATATTTTTTTCTGCTAGAGCTATGTCATGTTTAGATATAAGATTTCATTTGCTGCTGCTGTTTGCCAGGCATAGTGTTACTGAACTTGACTTTGTGTTACTCTGCTAAGCCAGTTTACTACTGATTTATTTTTCTTGTTTGCTGCTCATTGCCTTATACTAGTTGTAATATTGTTGCTTACTTTGCCAATTTGAATTTTTTGTCATTGCTGTTTGTGTTAATTGTTTTGTGCTGCTGCATTGCCTCGTCCCTTAGTTTAGCATCTGAGCTCAGTAGATTTAAGTTAGCTTAAGATGGGGTAGGCTATATGAGAGAACGAGTTGTGATGAATTGGAAGAAATGCATTGAGAAGCTGTAAGAAAATGGTTTGGCCAAAAAAGTATTTTGAAAGGGGATATGAACCAAAAAAGTAGGGTTTAGGGACAACAGGTTTAGGTAGGATTTTCTTGGAAATAAATAATGAGGTAAGAAATATGTGAACATATAAATACAGAAAGCATGCTTGGATAGGATTTTTTTTGGTGGAAACAAATGTTGAAATAAGACGAAAGATCTATGGAATGAAGTTTTTAGGTTGGACTGCAGTACCAAATGTTACACTGAAAACAAACCCTGCCCTTTCCCTTTCTGTTATTCCGCTATGTGTTTGTGTACTCTTGTATATTTGTGTTCTTCATGTCTTTATGTGTTTATCTGATGAGAGTTACATTGTAGAATTTTTCTGATAATATGTTATTTACTTTGAAAAGATGTTTAGACATTATTTATTCTGTTTTGTTGCTCATATGTGAAGGTGATGTTTCAAAAGTTATTCTGATCTTTTATGTATGTACTTATGTCATAATTCCTGTAACACTGATGTATATGTCTATTTCTATTCTTTTGTAAAGCCTGTATTACTACAAATGTTATCTGTATTATAATGTTTTTAATAATGTATTTTGTACCTTTGTTATTGTATTCTTATGTTATAAAATTGTAATTGACACCAGTTCATCAAATTAAGTAACTTGTAAGTTACATTTCACTGCACACGTTTCTGTTGGTCATAGTATATGGACAATATGTGAGAAGTAGGGACTGTTAGTGTTTGCACGCGTGTTAATAATTCAGCAAGGGACTGAATAACAGCATTGCTGGTTCTAAGGACAATTTCAAAAACTTTGTGAGTGCACAAGTGGTGGTTTATGGACTTGCTATATTATCCACAAGACTCTTCAATGGTCATTGTGCACCTGCACAGTCACAACAGATGGCTGCTGGCCATTTCTGCAAGGACTACAGTGGGTCTACACCTTTGCTGACTCACCAGTACCATTATTTCTACAAGGACTGCAGTGGGTCTGCACCTCTGGTGGCCCACCAATACCGTAATCTCTACCTGGACTACAGTGGGTCTGCTCTGTGATGACCTACCCACCAATACTCTTCAAAATTTCGACTGACTCTGCTGTGGGTTTGCTCTGTTGTGGACCAATACCTGTCTGCATGTCAAGAGTCAGCACTGTCTTTCCGTTGGAAGGACAACACTACTTCTTCAAGATTGCATGGAAATCCACTAGTTCCGTGTGCATTTTCTTTTACTGCTCAGACTTTGAGAAAAACACTGCAATGTTACTGTGATGAATGATCAGGACTGTCTTTATGGACTGTGAGAAAATTTTAGCTTTTGACCAACATTGTATCAATAAGTGGGTGCATTTGATATCTTTGTTATTGTAATTATGAAAAATTTTATCAAATCATTATTGGTCACTGCCCAAAACAATTTGTAACATTTTTTGTGGGAAGCATGGGCGCTATGTAAGTAGGCTGTTTATGTTTTCTTATTGGCAACGTTACGTAGCGCTCTGTACGAAAATCACTGGCTGTGCTGTGTGCAGTCGGTGGCTAGTTTGCATTGTTGTCTGCCATTGTAGTGTTGGGCAGCTGGATGTTAACAGCACATAGCATTGCGCAGTTGGAGGTGAGCCGCCAGCAGTGGTGGATGTGGGGAGAGAGATGGCGGAGTTTTGAAATTTGTAATACTGGACATTATGAGCTGCTATGTATATTATGATTTTTCAACACTATTAAGGTAAATACATTGTTTGTTCTCTATCAAAATCTTTCATTTGCTAACTATGCCTATCAGTAGTTAGTGCCCTCCGTAGTTTGAATCTTTTATTTAGCTGGCAGTAGTGGCGCTCGCTGTATTGCAGTAGTTCGAGTAACGAAGATTTTTGTGAAGTAAGTGATTTGTGAAAGGTATAGGTTAATGTTAGTCAGAGCCACACTTTTGTAGGGATTATTGAAAGTCAGATTGCGTTGCGCTAAAAATATTGTGTGTCAGTTTAAGCCCAGTCACGTATATAAATTTTCAAAAGGGGACGTTTCAAGGTTAGTTGGGTTTAAGTAGTTCTAAGTTCTAAGGGACTGATGACCTCAGAGGTTCAGTCCCATAGTGCTCAGAGCCATTTGAACCATTTGAAGAAGTATTTAAACTGATATTCGAATGAAAGAAGTAGGAAAATACTCCGGAAATGTCAGGAATAAAGCAATATGTACTTGGGAACTAAGCACAGGGATACCATGTCAAGAAAGCTGCACAAAAATTGTGAATAAATCGAAAAAGAAATGATCGTCGGAAAAGATAAATTCAGCATACAGAAAAACCAAAACCACATCCGTTGTATTAAATGGAGGAGTGTCAACATTAATAGCGGAGAAAGAGTTATGATGTTAAACGCAGAGGAGAGAGAGGATATGTGGAAAGACGGTGTTTAATGGCTTTAGGAGGGAAAAGAGCTGTCAGTGACGAGCTGGAAGAAGAAACAGGTCAATAGGGGGTTCATTATTACTGTCAGAGTCTGACACAGTTATGAAGGACTTGCGCTTGAATAAGGTAAAAGACATAGATACTCAAGTTTTGCAATTCCTAAATGCACTGGGATTAAACGCAACAAAACGACTTTTCATGTTGTGGTGGAGACTTTCGAAAATATCATCGTTATAATTCCAAAGGTAGTAAAGGGAAATAAATGCGAGACTTATTGCACAATCAGTACAGTAGCTCAAGAATGCAAGTTTCAGAAACAAATAGCATAGGATGCAAAAATAGTTGTGGACGTGACCGATGGTTTTGCTTTAGAAAAGGTAAAGGCAGTTCTGAAGAAGCAACACTTAAGAAAAGGCTCTTTTATGGGATTTTCAGACCTAGGAGAAACGTTAGGGAATGTCGAATGGTGAAGGATTATCGAAATTGTGAGAAAATAACAGTGAGTATTACGGAAAGACGTGAAATATACATATGTATTAGTATCATAAAGTAACAGTACTGAAGACAAATGACGAAGTGCTCGTATTAAGAAAGGTATAAGACAGAGATGAACTCTTTCATTCTTACTGTTCAATGTGGCCGCGCGGAGTGGCCGCGTGGTTTGAGGCGCTATGTAACGGATTGCGTGGCTCCTCCCGCCAGAGATTCGAGTCCTCCCTCGGACATGGGTGTGTGTGTTGTTTTTAGCATAAGTTAGTTTAAGTAATGTGTAAGTCTAGGGACCCCAGACCTCAGCATTTTGGTCCCCTGGGAATTCACAAACATTTGAACATTTTGTTCAACGTGTACATCGCAGAAGCAGTGACAGGTTGGTCCAGGAGTGGGGTTAAACCACAGAGTGAAAGATCACCAGGGATAAGATTCGCAGATGACATTGTTCATGTCAGTGAAAGCAAGGAATATTTGCAGAACATACTGAATAGAATGAACAGTCCACAGAGCACAGAAAATGGACTGAGAGTAAATCGAAGAAAGGCGAAAATACTGAGGTGCGGAAGAAACGTGGTTTGTGAGAAAGTCTATTGTTATCAAAAAAAATTTTCTTGTTTTGAGAAAGATATTTCTGAAAATTTGTCTTTGGACTGCAGCTTTGTGTCAGACGAGGAAATCCCAGAAAGAAGAGAGACAAAGCATTTTGGACGTGGTGCTATAGAAGGATGTCGAAAATTACGAGGACTGATGAGATACGGAATGGGGAGCGGAGAAGATTATATGGAAAACATTTACAAAAAGAAGAGACGTGATGATGGCTCATGTATTAAGAATCAAGGAATAACTATTATGATGCTTGAAGGAATTACAGAGACTGGAATATACGGAAAGAACAACTGAGGACGGAGGGCGCAACTGCTGCTCTGGGGCGAAAAGTTGGCACAGGAGGGGGAACCGCTGCGGCCACTGGAAAACCTGTAGGGACATTGATCAACGAAAAAAAAAATGGCGATTTAGAAGATTGTTGGCCTTTTTAACTGGCATTCTTGCTTACTTCTGCCAATATAATGTGTGTCTGATATTCAAATGACAGGAAAGAGAGCGTTGACAACTGAATATATTTGAATTTCCATTGACATTTGCAATCAAAGTTCATCATGAAACCTGTACTGAAGCTGTGTTTCGTTGTCTTCTGCTACCAGACAGTGCTACTGGTTGTGCCATGTTTACATAGAAAAGACGTACAGGAACGTCTTCATGTTCTTACATGTTTCTTCTCCCCACATTACTTTAGGTATCTAGTTAGTAAAGTTTTATCGAATACTTTTATGGAAGAAAACTATATCCCTCAAGGAGATGTTTCAACTGTGACGTGGTTTCTGATGGCTATAACTAACGATACCTCAATGGACTGTTCGGGCACTTTAGTTGCGGAGAGTTTTCCAGTTTTCAATGCATCTTTCACAATTGCAGCAAGTACGCACCAACTGCAGATAGATGACTAGAGAGATGGGCACACAGACCTGGATTCAAGTAATTGTCAGAAAATAAACTGCATGTGTTGCTTGTTAACAGTTCCCGTCATCCTTTCCGTCTTCCAGAACTGAAACTGAGGGACATCTTTTTAAATTTGAAGGCGTCGGTGAGGTATATGGGCATCCATTTTCATCAGGCGTTCAAGTGCCTGCCACATCTGAGGAACTTTTGCTCTCGATCCATCAAAGCCCTTGAAATTTTAAAGCGTGCAGCACACAGAGTTTGTGAAGAAGATCGAGCAAGCCTGATCCAGTTTTAAAGATCGTTTGTCTGGTCACAGCTTCATGATGGATCAGACCTTCTAGACCGTCATATTTGGAGGTCCACTGGGCGGGCATTAGACTGGCAACAGGTGCATTTGGAGCCTCTTCACCGAAGATTGCCACCCACCACTTCTAATCTGATGGAAGCTGCTTGCCGTAACCCATCTCCATGGCTGAGGTCGCTAATGCAATCCTGTGCAGTGGCGCTTGACCTGGTGGTAAGGCAGTTTTGATTCTGGCGGCGGAAAGAAGTTTTTACTGCCAGTATTTGGGTGGCGAGGGGAGGACAGGTGGTGGCGTAAAGCTCCTGGTCACCAGGCTCTACGCCAGTGTTCTCGTTTGAATACCAAAGCTCTCTGCAGTGTCTCACGAAGTGGGGGCATGCAACACTGTTGATGGTGGTTTGCCTGCTGGATGGGGATGTTTAGCCTGGTGGCCCCCTTTGTGTCATTCATGAGGAGCAGGCCATGTGCCAGCACTGGCTTTCACCCTCTCCTTTCCCATGTCATCATCATACAAAACAAACACACACACAACACATACATGGAATATTACAAATATTGTAATGGATCACGTTGTAAATAAAAATAAAACAAAGAAGCTACTCACTGTGCAACAGGCTTACAAAATGTCTTGTAAAATCTAATGGCCAGCATACCATACTGATTGTATCCCACTCATAGAGTGGCTTTTCGATAATCGTCTGTGAGCAGTGGGACCATTTGGGAACCGAACAAGGAGCTGTATTTTAAAAGAGTTTGTGGCGAATACTAAGGCTTACAACACAGGTGCAGTAATTCACCACCATATTATGTTTAGAAGCCATTACTTAATTTGACTGATTTTAAAGATCGTAATTTTTTAGGTATATTTACTAACGTCTTACATGAACACATGAATTTTAAGATTGTTTATTGAAATGTATCTAGACAGAGAGAATCCCTTGGGTGCTCGATGGTTATCTCTGATTGTGTCCTCAGAGTCTGCCTACCAGATGCTTTCACAATCCGTCATGTTGAGCTATAGGATATTTGGAAGGCCCTGTATCGTATGAGATGATCCAAGGGAAACATGTTTCTAAACTGATCCAATACCCTTAGTGCTCTACAGGCTCTTCAAAATAAGCATGTAGGTGAAAAGGTTTCGTAAAATATACGAACTGCGTTTCTCTTGCGGCCACAATGTGGATGGGTGGTGGTGTTCTGCCAGGTACCTGGGCTGGAAACCAGCAGGTAGATATAGAGGTGAAGGAGGCCTGTAGGGAGTGGCAGTTGGAGACAGCATCATTCCCTTGGAACCTGTGAACTCACCGTTGAGCCAGAAGGTCAGGCGTGAATGGGAAGGTGAGTGGCTTGTCACCGTTGCTCTTTGTGGGTGGCGTTTTCTCCATAGAAAGTTCCAGCCATTTCTGAAATTCGTTGAACTGTCCAGATTACACTCTAAGCTGTTAGGTTGAAGGAGTTTCAGAGCGATGTCTCATCCCTTACCAGTCCAACCTTTAGTCAGCTGCAGTTCCTGCTGCTCCATTTAAAATCTTTCATTGTACCTTTCCTCTTTTAGTTGACTGCTTTACAAATCATGATTTAATACATCATCTCGCTCTCTATCTCTCGCTATGTGTGTGTGTGTGTGTGTGTGTGTGTGTTTGTGTGTGTGTGTTTGTCTGTATGTGTGTGAATTCCTATGGGACCAAACTGGTGAGGTACCTAGACTTACACACTACTTAAACTATGTTAATAACAACACACATACCCATGGCTGAGGGAGGACTCGAAACTCCAGTGGGAGGGGCTGCATAATTCGGGACATGGCACCTCTAAGTGGGCGGCCCACACAGAGTGGAAATAATGTAAAACATATGTGACTGTGTACTGGAAACTTGAAGTTTCAATAGAGACTAGCAACTGTCACAGAAAAGCCTTACGTAAAATGTTGCCTGCGAATTCCCAACTGCATCTTATGTAGAAAGTAATATCAATAGCTGGGTTGGATTGTTTGGTGGATGAGACCAGACAGCGAGGTCATCGGTCTCATCGGATTAGGGAAGGAAGTCGGCTGTACCCTTTCAAAGAAACCATCCAGGGATTTGCCTGGAGTGATTTAGGGAAATCACGGCAAACCTAAATCAGGAGGGCCGGGCGCGGGATTGAACCGTCGTCCTCCCGAATGCGAGTCCAGTGTGCCATCCACTGCGCCACCTTGCTGGGTTCAATAGCTGGCAATGCTGGGACACAGTGGGGTGGGGGATTACTCTATCAAGGAATCCATCAACTCTTCCACAGAAGGGAGAAATGTCTCTTTTCATCTCCTTTCAAAGAGTATCAAACTAACATTCAGCCCAACAGTCGCATCTGTGACTATTTTCTAATAAAACACTAAAACAAGCATTAAAGATTTAATTTAATAATTGCCAACCTCTTGCTTCTTTTCAGAGTATGTGGTAATTCTGTCCATTTTGTAACGAGAATTTTATCAGAATAGCAATTGTCATGATGTTAACAGTTCTTTTGTATTATTTACTACAGCATAATTCTTGTACAATCATCATGTCCAGCGTCCTGGGTGAGTACTGTTCTGGAATGAGACTTCAGGTAGAAGGACAAAACGATGGACCAAAACATTCTGAAGTAATGATTCAGTAGACATACATAAAAGCTTTTGAAGTCAGTTGAGCTGGCCGCGGTGGCTGAGCGGTTCTAGGCGCTTCAGTCCAGAACCGAGCGACTGCTACGACCGCATATTCGAATCCTGCCTCGGGCATGGATGTGTGTGATATCCTTAGGTTAGTTAGGTTTAAGTAGTTCTAAGTCCTAGGGGACTCATGACCTCAGATGTTAAGACCCATAGTGCTCAGAGCCATTTGAACCATTTGATGCCAGTTGATTACATGGCATGCTCATTGAAACTGGATTTTGGTATAACATCTCACATAATAAATAATGCTGTAAAGACACTGTTGCACAACTGAGAACATATCCGCAACAATAACAAAAAGTTTGGTTATGTGGACGATACATACCTCCCAAAGGTGGCTTGAATCCCAGAGCTGCAGAAAGAAAAGTAGTGTAAATATATAAAGTCAACAAGTCTTTTTTTAATAAATACGAGGGCCGTTCAGGAAGTAACCTCCGGTTGATTTAAAAAAATACACCAAGTTAAATAAAAATATTTTAATATATACATCTTACAACTACATCTTTGCACTATTTTTCTACATAGTCTCCATAGCGATTGAGGCATTTATCGTATCTCTTCACAAGCTTTGAAATTCCTTCTGCATAAAAATCACCCGCTTGTGCCTGGAGCCAGCCTGTGACCGCATCTTTGAGCTCTTCGTCGTCATCAAACCGCTGTGACCCGAGCCATTTCTTCAAATGCATGAAGAGGTGATAATCACTTGGCGCCAGGTCTGGGCTGTAAGGTGGATGGTTGATAACGTCCCACTTGAAGGACTCAAGAAGGGCCGTTGTACTGCGAGCACAGTGAGGACGGGCGTTATCGTGCAAAAAAACGATACCGGAAGTCAGCATACCACGGCGTTTGTTCTGTATAGCCCATCGTAACTTTTTTATTGTTTCACAGTACACGTCTTGATTAATGGTCGTACCACGTTCCATGAATTCAACCAACAACACCCCTTTGGCATCCCAAAACACCGTTGCCATCAGTTTTCTGGCAGAAAAATCTTGCGAGGCTTTTCTCGGTTTGGTAGGCGAATTTGAATGTGCCCACATCTTTGATTGTTCTTTTGTCTCAGGGTTCACGTACTTAATCCAGGTTTCGTCACCGGTCACGATTCTGTTTAACAATAGTTCTCCTTCGTCCTCATAACATGACAGAAAGTCTAATGCAGAGGCCATTCTTTGAGTTTTGTGGTGGTCGGTAAGAATTTTGGGCACCCATCGTGCACAGAACTTACGGTAACCCAATCTTGCTGTCACTATCTCGTACAAGAGAGTCTTAGAAATCTGTGGAAAACCAGTAGACAACTCCGACATTGAGAAACGTCGATTTTCACGAACTTTTGCATCAACTGTCTGAACGAGTTCGTCAGTCACCAATGATGGTCTACCACTCCTCCCTTCATCATGAACGTTTTCTCGTCCACTTTTAGATAAACGTACCCATTCACGGACAACTCCTTCACTCATAACTCTTGGTCCGTACACGGCACAAAGCTCACGATGAATAGCTGCTGCAGAATATCCTTTGGCTGTAAAAAACCTTATGAGAGCACGCACTTCACATTTGACGGGGTTTTCTATTGCAGCACACATTTCAAACTGCCACAAAAACTAAACTAGCGCAGGTACGACGTTCACTCGACCACGGCTTAATGCCGACTGACCTGTTGAGTGCGTGAACGCACAGATGGCGTCGCTACTCCCCCCACAACCCGCACTGTGACCAATCGGAGTTTACTTTCTGAACCGCCCTTGTATAAATGTACAAAAGTAAATGAGATAAGCGCAGGAGAATAGTATAGTTCTAAGTTTCTTCAGCAATGGCAGTCGCTTGTACACAATAGACACATATCTAAATCATGAAGCAAAAAAGAAATCTTTCTACTGATGGTTTAAAAACTTAATTTCAGACAAATTTCAATTAACGATGTTCTTAAGGTGCGTTTACACTGCGATTTGTATCGGCACATGTATGAGATACATGTATAAGCGACTTTGCGACATGTATCGTGACTTGTATGAGTTGAACAGTATCAACCTCATACATCTATGAGCGTGCATTTACACTGGTTTATTTGTATCACTGTGCGATGGCTTCCGACGACGATTTGGAAGATTTCACATTTTTATGTGCTGGTACACTTACTCTTTTGGAAGATGATAGGAAGAAAAGGCGGAGGAAGCGTAGATGGTGGCAGAGAGAGTTTCTTCGCAAACGCGCTACTCACGGATCTTACGCAGTGCTCGGTCATGAATTAACGCTAGACGATGGCGCATATTTTAGAAATTATATTATATGAGTATGGAGGATTTCCGCGGGTTTTTATCTCTTATAGCTCCTCTTGTGTCCAAAACCAACACAAACTTTCGGGAAGCGATTCCACCAGAGGATCAGTTGGTAGTAGCACTCCGTTTTTTGGCCACTGGGGATTCCTTTTCGACGTTAAGGTATCTGCATAGAATATCAAAAAGTGCCATATGCAACATTATTCTTCGTGTTTGCGAGGCCATTGTCCAAGTTTTATCTCAAGAAGTGAAGGTAAAAGTTATATATATATATATATATATATATATATATATATATGAGTATGTAATACATTTTTTTTTTTCATGCATCTGGCACGTATATCAATTTTTTGCTATTATCCCGGCGGCCTCGCGTGTTAATGTTGACAACGGATGCTAATGCCGACAACCGTGTGTGAGATGTTGGCATTAGCAATCGCGCGACAGTGCAAATGTTTTGTCATGAAATCTTCGTTTTACGAGGGCAATTACTTTTAACGAGCGGACGAGGATGCATACAAGTAACTGTCAACCAGGAACAGTAGCACAAATTTTCTACTGCGTCGTTGATGTTGCCAACATAACCACGTGAGGCTGCTGGAATAGGAACTAAAATTTTAACGGCACGTACATTTTGCACCATAAATTTCTCAAATTTTACTGAAATTGGTTAGCTTTTAGTTCTTTGGAACGACTGACATGCTTCACTCAGTAATACAATATCACAATTTCTGAGGACACTTTCTGCACAGTAAAGATATCCAACAACTTTAATTTATATTTAGTTTTATTAAGTAGTACTTGACAGCACATGACATGCATATTTCAA
Organism: Schistocerca nitens; assembly: GCF_023898315.1. NCBI lineage: Eukaryota > Metazoa > Arthropoda > Insecta > Orthoptera > Acrididae > Schistocerca > Schistocerca nitens. Next base: position 114,490,411 of record NC_064624.1, read on the forward strand.
CATTTATACATGTTTTTAAAGAATCTATAAATTATGTTGTATTTGCATCTATTAGTTCATCGTTTGCCTCCTGCAAACATCTGTGTATTCCGTCCTCAAGTCTTGCCATAATTCTAGTATGACCATTTTCATAAAGAAATCTGAGCTTATTGGCGACCAAGTCACCCAAGTGGGTAAACTGGTCCCTCTTACTGCCTGCTAAATTGTCGTCAACTTTTCTGGTCTGTAAAAGACCTTCTCGGTCTTCATCCAGGTCTCTCCTGGCTCTCTTCAGTGCACTTGATCTACCACTTCCACTCTGACTTGGAGTGGTACAGGGTGACACGGTTGCAGATCCACTTTCACGTGGAGGCACAGAGATGACTGGAGTGGTTTCCACTTCCACAATGTCTTGTGGGGGCGTGGAAAATGTTACCTCCTCCAATTCTGTTACATCGAAAGGGAAACTAATGCTTCCTTCTCCTACATCATCTCCTTCTGTGGCTGGGGCTTCCATGACCTTTAAAATCCATAACACATTTCTAAGGCAAAGTCAGTTATATGTTATACATACATTATAATCAAAGTATCTTAATGTATTGAGAATTTTTTGAGTGTCCATGCGTAAATTAAATTAAAAAAGTAACAATTTTCTTTCCAGCTTCCTGCTACTGAAGAGGAATGGCTGAAAATTGCCAAAGAATATGAAGAAAAATGGAATTTCCCCAGGTGTTTGGGAGCTATAGATGGGAGGCACATCGACATTGTGGCACCACCCACGAGTGGAACAGTTTATTTCAATTATAAAGAGCGCTTCAGCGTTGTTTTGCTAGCAATTGCTGATGCTAGTTATAGAATAATTTACACTGATGTTGGCACACAGGGGAGGATTTCAGATGGTGGTGTCCTTAAAGACACCACATTTTACAAAATGTTGGAAACCAAAACTCTAAATATACCACCATCAACTCCTCTTCCTGGTAGGAGCAAGCCTGATCCATATGTTTTCGTCGCTGACGAAGCCTTTGGCCTAGAGGAAAATATTGTGAAACGATTTCCAGGTCTGCATGAAAAAAATAGTTGGCAACATATTTTTAACTATAGATCATGCAGAGCAAAAAGAGTAATAGAAAATGTATTTGGGATTATAAGTGCTGTTTACAGAGTGCTGAGGAAGCAAATGCTTCCCAGTCCGGAAAAGGCTACAGTGGTGGCACTAGCCTGTGTTTATTTACATAATTTTCTTCAAAACAGAAAATCTCAAAGGTATTGTCCAGCAGGAAATTACGACAGAGAGGGAGATGATTGCAACGTAATACCTGGGTCCTGGAGGGACACCACTACTGTGCTGGAGCCACTGCCTAGAACTGGCTGAAGAACTTCATTGCTGAATGACAACAGAAGAGAATAAGCTGATTACTTCTGCAGTATTCAGGGCTCCATCCCATGGCAGTATGGAAAATAAGTTTCACATCATTGATAAATGGTGAAATAAAGGAATGTGCTGTATTCTTCTGCAGTATTCAGCAAACCATAGCAGTATGGAGAATCATATTTCTCATATTCACATTATACAAAGCATTAGAACGAAAAAATGTTGCCACATATATGATTAATAAAATAATATAACAAATTTACTTACTGGTACTACTTCATGTGTGCTCCTATGAGACAGTGGTTTGTAATTGTCTCTTATGAACTGCATACTTTCAAAAGCATACCATGTAGAGTGGTACACATTGCTTGTAGCACTTCCAGTTCCTTTGCTGCTCTTCCTTTTCGCTAACTCGCGACTATATTGGCTTTTTAAATTATGCCACTTGTCCTCACATTCCTTCCTTGACACGTTAAATGCCTTAGCAATTTCCTCCCACTCGTCGTACCTGTTCTGAGTGTTCCTATAGTCTCCTAGTTTCACATCCCATATACAGGGATGCTTGCGCGCTGCCTCTATAAAATGCAGTGTATTTTGTTTTGACCAAGGAGTCATGGCAAATTTTAAAGTATTACACAACACACGACACAATATACAAATACCTACACAACAAAGGACAGTCGGCACCTCCAAAACCCAAACAACCGCCAAAGAGCCTGGTACTACGCATGCGCTAATCGTCAAAATAAGCGGCAGGCGCCAAGACGACAGGAAATTATAGTTCTGCGCATGCGCGAGTTCTTCAAATGTCGCTCATACATGTCGCGTATATGGCCAAAAAGGTATATACAAAATGTATACGTGAGAGCTCGAGGGTCCGCATACAAGTTCCGTGAATTTTTGTATGAGGTGATGTATCGCGACATGTCAAATTGACATGTCGCTCATACATGTCGCGATACATGTATCCCAGTGTAAACGTACCTTAATTGCGTAATTTTTATCAGTCCTAGGAATCTGCATGGCAACAAATAAAATGAAAACAAAATTATGTCAATAAAACACAGCACAGTGCCTATGTGAACAATCAAAACAGCTTTCTATAGCACTCTGGCGTGTTCCTTTCCCTGTTTTGCCCAGTCGGAACTAGTTATTCACTTTCAATGCCTTTGAAGTTTATAGGACATTACAGTGAAATCTGTCTTAGTTTTATTTCTTTTGAGTTCAGCTGTCACAAGGCATATCTTGAATTTCATTCATATAAGATCTTCAGACTCATCCAAAGTAACCCTAAATATTGGAAGATATCATTTAAAAAGTCTGTGAGATCTAGAAAAACATGTGAGACAAGATGATACCTTAGTTTTAAACGGTCAAACTTAATTTCCTTTTACCCCTCTCTTAAATTAAGTTTCATTTATATAAGTAAAATTGTAAATTCTGTTCTATTTTCATTCGTTCTGACTGCAGCAACATACACAGAAACAAGTTTATGTTTCATTTATAATGATATTTAGCCATAAGTCACAAATAATTTTATCTGTGTTTGTGAGGTATAGTTGTCATCTGTCAGTGGCTTAGTAAGGCAAAAAGTTGTTCCTTATTTAACAAATAATATTTTGAGGAACGTTAGGAAAATTTTCCCTAGCTACAATTAAAAAAATGAAATTATTCCAAGGCTAATTACTAAAGATATTAACTATTTAATGATGTAAATATATATAAGGTACACTTTACACTAACTGCGAATAAAGTAAAGTCTTGCATTCAGAATAAGACTCTGGGACAAAACCTGTCAAAGAGTTTGCTGCCCTTATTTGTATATGACATCGCATTCCAAGATAGTGGAATCGAAGATGGCAAGGCAGGAAATTAAAAAATCCAAGACAGGGCAACTAATGAAATATCCAAGATGATGGAAATACCTCACTTCTCAAAATTTTAGAATGATGTGAAATTTAAGAAGCCTACTTACGACCGCGAGAAATTCAAAAAGCCCAGACCTGCGTGTGCTGCCCTATTTTGGATGCGCTCAGTATACCCAAATGGCATGTATATTGCCAATACATTCAGGGCAGTGTTATGGAACAGTGTCTCCCATAACTGCTCTGTAATCTAATTAATAACCCAGTCATCAAATTAGACTAAAAATTCAATTCAATTTTCGAGCGATAAATGAAAGTGTACATGTAACTGAAACAAATTCCAGCGATTGTGAATCTAATAACTTCTTCACTATCGCAAGTCTATGCTGTGACTGATGTGTGTAACGTTTCTGTGTAAGCTGGGTCTGCTGGCTGGCTGTGGGAAGTCGAGAACTGCATGGCGAGAATAGCAAGTGGTTCGCAAAACTTTTTACCGCTGTAAGGGACAGAATGCAGCCAGGTACACACTGGGAAGGAGCAGCAGCGCGGGACAGATGTGGGACGCCTTGCGTCGTCACTGCATGGGCAGCCGGGAGAAATCTGCATTCTGTAAATTCCATTGTGAGTAGGAGCAAAAAGAATAACTTTTAAAAAGATAGAGGTTTGTGACGGGTTGAGGAAAAAATGAAGCAGTCAGAGAGAGAAGTACCCATTGGATTCAAAGGAGGCCAGGAGTAACTTATGTTGAAATGTAGGGGCAGATATTCGTAGGCACCTGCTACAGGTGTTGAATATCAAAACCTACGATACTTAGAATCCTTTGTAACGTCAGTTGCCATCAGATAATAGACTGCTGTTGTCATACTGAATACTAGCTCTCGGAAGCTACGTAAGGTTTCGCTACTCTTGTGGAAGATGCTGTTTTATAACAGGACCTGGTTAGCGATATTATACGGCTCATCGTCTGACGTTTATTGTTTCACGAAACCGTGAACAGTAAACGTCTTTGTTTAATTATCCAGGATTGTATCGCCCATCTGAGGGAAGACGAAACCAACTACTCAGTAACAAGATGACGCTACTGCTAACACAGCTTACAACACACTACGCGTCTTATGGAAGAGTTTTTTGGCGAAATTTTCATCTCAAAGAACCTATGGCAGCCTCGCTCTTCGGAGTTTACGCCAACAGACTTTTTTCTTTGGGGAATAGCATGTAGTGTACCGCAAACGCCAATGCTTGATTCGAGATTTAAACATTCAAATAACTTCTTACATGAGAAGCATACCATAATCAGATGGACGGAAAGGGATTCCCAATAAAATTAGGCGGGTTGAGGCTTGTATAGTCACTCGTGGATGTCATTCCCAACATACTGTACATAGTGACCACACAGTTACTTTCTGAGCACCCAAACAAGCAGTGGCACTCAATACACATATTATATACTCGTTACAGAGGAAATGTTGAGAAAGAAGAAATCCTGACCTCTGCCGCATTCGAGCAACGAAAAAATTCATAGGTGACAAATGAAAATTTCTACCAACGCTGGGGTTCTAACCCGGGTCTTCTGTTTAGCAGGAAGATGCATAAACTACGCTACCTTGACATAGTAGTTAGACACAACTGCGCAGACTACACAAGTGTGCTACCCCTGCTCCATCCATATTACTTTTCGCCGCACAGCCAGCCGAGGTGGCCGAGCAGTTATAGGCCCTTCAGTCCGGAACCGCGCTGCTGCTACGGTCGCAGGTTCGAATCCTGCCTCGGGCAGGGATGTGTGTGATGACCTTAGGTTAGTTAGGTTTAAGTAGTTCTAAGTCTAGGGGACTGACGACCTCAGATGTTAAGTCCCATAGTGCTCAGAGCCATCTCAACCATCATTCGCCGCACACTACCAAAGTTGCGTCCGCTAGCCCTCTTCCCTCTTTCCGCTCACCGCATCGCACAAAGTCCCTTGCAAGGGCGGGTGAAGAGTGCTCTGCACTGAATGATGATGTTAGCCCTGACGGCGCATATACACTGCTGAGCCAAAAGATTATGACCTCCTGCTTCATGGCCTGTTTGTCCGTCTTTTGAACGAAATACTGCACTGATTTCGAGTAACAGGGTTCCGACGTTTTGGAAATTTGGAAATTTGTGGTAAGTTCCTATGGGACCAAACTGCTGAGGTTATCGGTCCGTAGGCTTACACACTACTTAATCTATCTAAAACTAATTTATGCTAAGGACAACACACACACACCCATGCCCAAGGGAGGACTCGAACCTCCGACGCCGGCAGCCACGCGAACCGTGGCAAGGCGCCCTAGACCGCACGGCTACCCCGCGTGGCCCCGACGGTTTGTTGACACAGCTCATGCAATTCGCGTAAATAACGGGCCACTGATTTGCTTGCGCAGTGATGGCACCAGATAGCGACTCAGATGGCTACCGTAGGATTTACATCAGACGCATTTGTTCGCCGAGACATCACCGTGAGTTCACTATATTGCTCCTCAAACCACTGTAGCACGGTTCTCGCTCCGATACACGGACCATTATACTGCTGAAAGATGACACCGCCGTCGGAGAAGACGCCGAGCATGAAGGGATGGCCGCCCGGAGTGGCCGAGCAGTTCTAGGCGCTACAGTCTGGAACCGCGCGACCGCTACGGTCGCAGCTTCGAATCCTGCCTCGGGCAGGGATGTGTGTGATGTCCTTAGGTTAGTTAGGTTTAAGTGGTTCTAAGTTCTAGGGCACTGATGACCTCAGAAGTCCCATAGTGGTCAGAGCCATTTGAGCCATGAAGGGATGCAGGCAGTATGCAACTGTCAATGTGTCTCCAATTACTACCACAGGTGCCACGCAAGTGCAGGAGAATGTCTCCCACACCATAATACTGCTCCCACCAGCCAGTGTCAGTGGGTCGCTGCACGTTTGAAACCGCAGTTCACCTCGATGACGACCATCGACCTAGTGTAGCAAAAATGTGGTTCACCCGAACAGTCGACACTTTTCCATTGATCGACGGTCGTACCCCGATGGTCCTGTGCCTACTGCAATCGTAACAAACGATGTCGTTGCCTCAACATGTGAACACGTGGGGGTGGTGTGCTGCGGAGCTCCGTGTTGAGCAATGCACGATGAGAGGTGTGCTCCGGAACACTCGTGCGTGCACCAGCACTGTGCTCTTTCGGCAGAGGTGCCACAGATCACCATCCGTGCTGCTTCACATAGCAGAGAAGCCTCCGAGCCCAACGTCCTGTGAAGAATAGTGGACGTCTAACCATTCAGCGCCTAACAGTAGTTTCACAGTCGAACCCCTTCCCGCAGATGCTCACGACAGTAGCACGTGAACATTCGACCGTCTCCGCCGCTTTAGAGATACTCGTTCACAGGTTCTGCGTAATAATAATCTGCCATTTGTCGAAGTCGCTTATCTCGGTGGATTTCGCCATGTGCAGCCCGTATCTCCGCCGTCCGTGGCTGCTCCACTTACGCACTTTCATCACTGCGTAGTCCGCCCCGGTAGCTGAGTGGTCAGCGTGACAGACTGTCAATCCTAAGGGCCCGGGTTCGATTCCCGGCTGGGTCGGAGATTTTCTCCGCTCAGGGGCTGGGCGTTGTGTTGTCCTAATCATCATCATTTCATCCCCATCGACGCGCAGGTCGCCGAAGTGGCGTCAACTCGAAAGACCTAGACCTGCACCAGGCGAACGGTCTACCCGACGGGAGGCTCTAGCCACACGACATTTCCATTATCACTGCGTCACGGGCCCGCAGCGCCAGCAGGCGGCGTCCAGCGACGCGGTGGGCAGTCGTCGTAATGTTTCGGCTTATCGCTGTATATCTGTATAAGTGGTGCCTGTTCTTTCGGACATGTCGGGAAGTAAAGACACCACTCATACAGGTTGTAGATGTTTTTGAAGGCCTTTATGGTCAAAAACATCAGATGGTAGAGAGTGGCAAAATTAGCACTGTCCGATCTACAACTAACGCTCAGCAATGAATACTTAGTTTTGTTTTGTTTACTTTAGCAGTCCAGGCTAATATTGACAGCGCAAAATGACAGCCACTCTTCTCAGTGCACGCCTTATGAGGCGTGAAAGTTGCTCCCCCGACTCTGCTTGAGTTTTGTACACTGAATACTCCATGTAGCCACACGGGAAAAAAATACAATTAAGGGCAGTATGGTTTATTCGTTTGGATATTCACGTTACGAATTCTGACGCAGAGACATAAGCAGTTTGCACGACGTGTGCCCACCTCTCTGCCCACTGAAGCCCTCGAGCCGCCTGCACCACTCACTCACTCTGCATGGAGACGCTCACAACGCGACACTACACGGCGCCCTGCCCTCTGCCACTCCTTTCGTACTCACAGGGCTTCAAGTTCGGTGTGTGGACGTAAATGTTCTGAGGTGCCACCACGCAGTTCTCAAACAAACAAAACAAAATTGGCTTTGAAGGTGACAAGACTTCCGAGTGTTGTTACCCAAACAGCATTTGACTAACTCAGCTTGTAGCATAGTCGGATTTTCAGTCATGAACACGAGAGTGGAATCTAGCTAGTAGCATACTTTTTTTAAATGTAATATTTATCAACAAATGCGAACGTTAAGCAAGAAGTAGCATCCTTTTATTGACGGTTACTAGATGTCTGAAAATGAATTTAAACTTCTTAGGAATATGCCAAAACTTATTCAATGAAAAAATTACATATTTCAGTAACACTAGTGAGTCTGTGAAAATGATACTTTCTCATTATCTATCTGATGTATCGGCTTCGTATGCCATATTTCAATTTACTGTCAGTAGCAACGAATAACCAAGATGTTATTCTTATTAAACACTATAGTTCCATATCTGTCAATTAAGATTACACTTTGTTAATAAATATAGAAGTTTAAAAAAAATCAAAAGATACAGGGTGACGCAGAAAAACGGGAATATTTCCACAATCCAATGAAACTAGAAGTGAAGAAGGAAATAAATTGCATTCATCGTAAGTGAAACCTTCCAACTTTGCCATTTAGGAAACATTGATGGCATTTATCATTTTTCAAAAATTACGTCCTTTAGATGACGTCCTCCTGTTCGAATACATTCGTGAAACCTGCTGTTGAGATTCCTCATTGACCGCTGCAACATCTCAGCTGGGGTACTGTGGATTGCATCCCAAATTCTCTGTTTTAACTCGTCCAGGGTTCTTGGTCGAGTCGTGTAGACTTTGCTCCACGAGAAAAGTCACAAACGGATAGATCTGGCGATCTAGGAGGCCCGGGTATGTTAACGAATTGTGAGATCACACGGTAGTCAAACAATTCTCACACGTATGCCACTGATTGCCGTGTAGTGTGTGATGTCGCTCCGTCACGTTGAAACCAGGCTTCTTGAACTTTTGCAAAGTTGTTCAGTGCAGGTGTAACGAAAGTGCGTAACATCTCCACGAACCGATCGGCGTTGCCGGCCGCGGTGGTCTAGCGGTTCTAGGCGCACAGTCCGGAACCGCGAGACTGCTACGGTCGCAGGTTCGAATCCTGCCTCGGGCATGGATGTGTGTGATGTCCTTAGGTTAGTTAGGTTTAAGTAGTTCTAAGTTCTAGGGGACTGATGACCATAGATGTTAAGTCCCCTAGTGCTCAGAGCCATTTTTTTTCGATCGGCGTTGACAGTTGTTGTGTTTCGTTGTTCATTTGCGAGACAATGCGGTCCGATAACCCCACGTGGTGAAACACCACGCCATACTGTCAGTCACTTTAGTAGCGTGTCAAGGGCGCTCATGAACGCCATTAGGATTTGTGTTTTCCCAGTAACGGTAGTTCCGTTTGTTCACATTACTTGTGCCTCATCTGACGTCCACAACTTTTTTTAGAAATTCATCGCCATTGTTTATTTTTGTTATCATTTGTTGACAGAATCCTAATCGTAATCGGAAGTCGTGGTCCTTAAATTGTTGCACCATCTGTAATTTGCACGGACGAAATTTTAAATCAAGATTAAGGATTCTGCGAACACTCTCCCGGGACACTCCAATCGCTGCTTCTTGCTTACGAATTGACGCCGTGGTCTCCGTAAGACAGACTCGCGTTCAACATCAGTGTTCGCTGGAGAACGCACACTTCTTGGTCGTCCTGTTGGTTTCTTTTTGAGGGCAGATCCAGTATCTTCAAAGTTATTAATCCAACATTTTATCGCGTCTTTCGACGCAACGGCATCATGACATCCCAAAATTACAAAAATGTCAAAACTCCCTCTGCGCCGCTACCAAACTATCATTGTTTTTATAAAACATTTTTATGGCTAACGCACGCTATTGTCCGTTCCACTGACGCATGATTAGTGAAATGGCGAACTGTTTACTTGCTGTCTGTCACGAACCCGCAGTGCTGCCACGTGCGCATGGCTGCCACTACTCATTTCAAACTTTCCCGTTATTCTGTGTCACCCTGTATTTATCTTACTAGCTAGATTCGAACCATCGAACGTACTAACGTGCTGAGAAACCGACGAATTCGTCGAAATAATGAAAATTGTTTTTAACTGCACTTGGAGATCTGCTAATTTTGAAAGGTGATATTTCAGAGTTCTTTGTCGTACTGTCTTAGAAAATTTATGTGCGTGCACTGAACTCCATCTGCTACAAGTGTGCACAAAATCGGAATCTGTGAGGACCCCTCGTCATTGTAGAATCCTCCTTTTACCACCAGCATAACTGTGACCTGAAGCCACTTTGGCACAAAAAACTTTTAATAATTATCTGACAGGTCTTTCACTGGAAACTGTCCTCAGAAACATTGATAAATTATTTCTTTGGTATTGTGTGACGTCATCACATGTACAATCAGGGCCTTCCCCGTACTCTCTGCACTGCCGAAGGAGTCTGCTACCTCAGCAACAAACCACCTCCGTCGCTCGCTAATGGGCGATCGTTGTCGAAATCCATACGCTGTGTGGAAAGGCCACATCACAGAAGGATGCGAGTGCTCCTTCTACAGACCCTGGAAGCAAATGAATCCCTTACGCGACTTGCCATAAGATGAAACAAATTGTACTATCTTGCGTACATGGGCATGTTACAGCGTGTCAAGAAATGATTCCGTAGTATCTATCATCTTATTTCCTACTGAAAAAAGGTTTTTGGGCAGCATTACGTTAGTGAAGCATCTGTATCCACGTACGAGGCTAATCCGGAAACTACGATTACAAAAATTTTTTGAGGTGCAAAAAATTTAATTTATCATAATAAAATTTAGATGCATTGTAATACAGGTGCTGCATTATTTTTCCAAGCAATCACCATGTATCTTTACACATTTTGTCATTAGTAGGACGAGTTTTTTGATTCGTGTGTCATAGACGTCTCCCACCGCCTTTTTCAGTCGGTTCTTCACTTCGATTTTCACCTCGTCGTTGTCGGAAAAGTGTTTTCCAATATGGTTTTTCTTCAATTTATTGGCCGGCCACTGTGACCAAGCGGTTCTAGGCACTTCAGTCTGGAACCGCGCTGCTGCTACGGTCGAAGGTTCGAATCCTACCTCGGGCGTGGATATGTGCGATGTCCTGAGGTTAGTTAAGTTTAAGTAGTTCTAAGTCTAGGGGACTGATGACCTCAGATGTTAAGACCCATACAGCTTAGAGCCATTTGGACCATCAGTTTAGTGAACAGATGATAGTCACTAGGTGTGAGATGGGGCTGTGAGAGTTGGCTTAAAACATCCCACCCAAACGAAGTCAACTACTATTGCGTTGCACGAGCGGCGTGCGGACGCGCGCTCTCATGAAGCAGACAGAGTCTCGTTGTCAGCACGTCTGTTTTGTATGGCTCTGCGAAGTTTCTTCATGACCCCACAGTATCTTGCAGCATTTATGGTCCCACCTATTTCCAAAAAATCAACGGGCGAAACTCTTTTCCTGTCCCAAAATACTGACACGACGATTTTCCTTGCTATATCCTGGGTGTGAATTTCTTGGCTATAATATTTCCGTTCATCTCCCTTATACAGACACTCTATATACTCCTTTTACCTTTCAGCTTTTTCTTCCTTCCTTAGGACTGGTTTTACATCTGAGCTCTTGATTTTCATACAGTTGCTTCCCTTTTCTCAAAAAGTCTTTTCAAATTTCCTGTAGGCGGAATCCATTTTCCTCTAGTGAAACATTCCTACATTTGTCCTCTACCCATTCTTGCTCAGCCATTTAACGCTTCCTGTCCAACTCATTTTGAGAGACGTTTGTATTCCCCTTCGCTTGCTTTATTTGCTGCATTTTTATATTTTCTTCTTTCGTCAATTGAATTCGATATATCTATTATGCCTTGTCTTTCGACCTATTTGACACTCTGCTGCCTTCTCTATTTCATCTCTTATAGCTATCCATTTGTCTTCTACTGTATTCCTTTTCCCTGCTCTACTCAACCGCTGCGTAATGCTTCGTCTAAAACTATCAGCAACCTCTACTTTTTTCAACTTATCCATGTTCCGTCTCCTTAATTTCCTACCTTTTTTGCAGTTTCTTCAGGTTTAATTTACAGCTCGCTACCAATAAATTGTGGTCAGAGTCCAATCTAACCCTGTGAATGTCTTACAGTTAAAAATCTGGTTCCGAAATCCCTTTCTTGCTATTATGTAATCAATCTGAAACCTTCCAGTGTCTCCAGGAGTCTTCCATGTATACGCGCTACTTTTATGATTCTCAAACAAGGTGTTAGCGATGGCCGCGCGGGGTAGCCGAGCGGTCTGGGCGCCTTGTCACGGTTCGCGCGGCTCCACCCGTCGGAGATTCGAGTCCTCCCTCGGGCATGGGTGTGTGTTGTCCTTAGCGTAAGTTAGTTTTAGTTAGATTAAGTAGTGTGAAAGCCTAGGGACCGATGACCTCAGCAGTTTGGTCCCATAAGACCTTACTAAAAATTTCCATTGTTAGCAATGATTAAATTATCGTATGTGGAAAATTCCACCAGACTGCTTGCTCTTTCATTTCTTTCCGTGAGTCGAAATTAAATTTTTGCTTTTCTTCCTTTTCCTACCACCAAACTGCAGTCTCCCATGACAATTAAATTATCGTTTCCTTTAACTATCTGAATAATTTCTTTTATCTCATTATACATTTCTTCAGTCTCTCCATTATCTCCAGAGCTAGTTAGCATATAAACTTGTACAAATATTGTAGGTGTGAACTTAGTGCCTATCTTGGCTACGTTAATGCGTTCACTACGCTGTTTCACGTACATTACCTGCATTCCTATTTGCTTATTCATTATTACACCCACTCTTGCATTATCCCTTTGTGACTTTGTATTTATAACCCTGCATTCATCCGACAGAAGTCCTGTTTCTCTTAACACCGAGCTTCGCTAAGTCTCAATATATTGAACTACAATCTACCCATTTCCGTTTTTAAAACCTCTAACCTACCTGCCCGATAAGGCATTTAACATTCCAGAATCCTTTCCTTAGAACGCCAGATTTGTTTTCCTTGGTGATGACATCCTTCTGAGTAGTTCCTGCATGCAGATCCGAATGGGAAATTCTTTCATCTCCAGAATATGTTACCCAAAAGAACCTATCATATTTTAACCACACAGTAGAGCTACATGCCCTCGGGAAAATTACAGCTGCAGTTTCCCCTTGCTTTAGGCTGCTCGCAGCACCATTACAGCTGCAGTTTCTCCTTGCTTTAGGCTGCTCGCAGCACCAGGACGGCAATGCCGTCTTGGTTAGCCAGATAAGTCAATCATCCAGACTGATGCCCCTGCAACGACTGAAAAGGGTTCCGTCCCTCTTCAGGAACCGTATGTTTGTCTGGCTTCTCGACAGGCATCACTCCATTGTTGTTGTACACACAGTACAGCTATGTACGGTTAAGGCAGACATGCCACCCAAACCGACGGCAAGTCCGTGGTTCATCGGAAACATCGGAAACTATGAACGAAATTTTCGCTCTGCAGCGGAGTGTGCGCTGATATGAAATTTCCTGACAGATTAAAACTGTGTACCAGACGGAGATTCGAACAAAGGACCTTTGCCTATGCGGACAAGTGCTCTGCACTTGATATGAAACTTTCTGGCAGATTAAAACTATGTTGCCAGCCTGAGATTAGAGCTCGGGACCTTTGCCTATCGCGGGCAATTGCTCTACCAACCGAGCTAGCAAGCACGATTTACGACCAGCCCTTACAGTTTCAATTCTGCCAGTACCTCGTCTCCTAGGTTCCAAACTTCACAGGAACTCTCCCGCAAACCTTGCAGAGTTAGCACTCCTTGGAGAAAGGATATTGCAGAGACATGGCTTAGTCACAGACAGGTGGATGGTTCCAGAATGAAGTATTGACTCTACAGCGGAATATGCGCTGCTCTGAATCTTCATGGTAGACTGAAACTGTATGCCAGACCGAGACTCGGGATCTTTGCCTTTCGTGGGCAAGTGCTCTGCCAGCTAACCTTCCTTCCAGGAGTGCTATTCCTGCAAGGTTTCCGATAGAACTTTCGAAGGTAGGAGACGAGATACTGGCAAAACTGAAGCTGTGACGACGATGTGTGAGCTGCGCTTGGGTAGCTTAGCCAGTAGAGCACTTGCCCACGAAAGGCCAAAGTCCAGAGTTCGAGTCTTGGCCTGATACACAGTTCTAACCTGCCAGGAAGTTTCTAATCAGGGAAGACTCCTCTGCAGGGTGCAAATTTCCTTCTGAAAACATCCGCCAGGCTGTGGCTAAGCCATGTCTCCGCAATATAAGTTCTTAAGGAGTGCTAGTTTTGCGAGGTTCGCAGGAGAAAAATGGTTCAAATGGCTTTAATCACTATGGGACATAACATCTGAGGTCATCAGTCCTCTAGACTTAGAACTACGTAAACCTAACTAACCTAAGGACGTCATATACATCCATGCCCGAGGTAGGATTCGAACCTGCGACCGTAGCAGCCGCGTGGTTACGGACTGAAGGGCCTACAACCGCTCGACCACAGCGGCCGGCTTGCAGGAGAACGTGTGTGAAATTTGGATGGTAGGAGACGAGATGTTGGCACAATTGAAGCTGTGAGGACGGTGCATAAGTTGTGCTCGGGTAGCTCAGTTGGAAGAGCACTTGCCCACCAGAGGCAAAGGTCCGAGTTCGAGTCTCGGTCCGGCTCACAGTTTCATTGGAAACTATGGTTTAACCAACAGAAAATTGCAATATAGCTTCAGAACAAATTAGTGTATTTGCACATGCCCCTTTACGCTTTTTTCTGTAACAATCCAGAAGAATTGTACTTGTTTCCCATTGCCATTACGTGAAGTTTTTTGTTGTCATGTTGTATGTGCTTGGAATGTACGAACATAAATTTGTTTACATCATCAGGTATACCAGTCACATAAATGCAGCTGACTGCTGTGTATTACATCGAACTTTAAGGAGGAAACTCTCTCTCTCCAGAAGACAACGCCGAGGCTGGCTTGGCTTTAGCCGGTGGCAGTGACGGGAGGGCACTGTGTACTGCCAGCTCTTTTTTGCTTCTCGGCTAAATGATTACGACTGAAACTTTTTCTACCCACAGGACTTTTACCTGCTACTTCCACCTCTTCAATGACCGCGAAGCCCTCGGTTGTGGAATTTCATAACTCTACTGAAACAATTACTCGTGATCATGTGTTACTCAAAGATCAAATCCTTACCTTGGAAAAATCCGACTTCGTAGATATCGATGACCATCTTCACACAAACTTGTCTTTTTCTATCCTTCAGACCCTTCATGTACAATTTATACTTCCCGTAAGGTAAGGCGGCGAACTTTTTTAGCGTGATCGGTCGTGTCCAGTACCGATGCATGTAGTAGGTGCCCTGCCAACAGAGGTAGCGATGTAATTACACAATACAGGTTTTGTGACTAAATCAAAACTTCGACTTGTAGGATTATTCTTTGTCAGGGTCTTTACTGAGTATCAGATGTAGCAGTCTCTTCCTGTTTCTTTTCTGCTTCTTTCATAACTTAGACACGCTTATTGCATTTTGGTCATCATATATTGGCACATGTAAGTTAAGGAAATAACAAAGGATGTTGAAATTCACACTCTAATAGTTAACATAGCAATGAGTGAACATCCTGATACTTCTCAGCAATCAGTGGCGAATGACAAAGACGGGAACAGGATAGTCGAAATCTCTAGGCATTCGCCTAACACGAGTGAAATTAAGAAACAGAGTGTAAGACGTCGTGGTCTCCTGACCTTCATTGCTTACATATTCCGCCCTCACAATCATATTCTCCACATCAAGACGCTTCATTCGAACCCAAACTCGATAAGATGAAGTTAGTCTTGTATGAATTCATGTAAACGATATGCGAATAACTAATAAATCTCAAGTGCGCACCGTGGTTGAAATGCTCGAAGCTGGCGTCCACACTTACATTCCAGACACGACGGCACAGGAGCTTTTAGTTCGAGAGATGCAAAACCGCACGCCAGGAGGCCGGTCCCAACCCATCTATGTCGGCCGGTGACCGCCTGTAGAGCAGACAGCGTTTGCCCGAGTGAAAGGACGACCCCGAGTTCGGCTTAAAAGCAAATTCCGCTACACTGTGTGGGAGCGGCCAGCCTACGCATTCTTTACACATAGCACGCAGTTTCAGAGATTTTCACAGAGAGACAGCAAACGCCAAGCGCTGATACTACAGATTTCCGGATTGTTCGCCTTAAACGAAACGTCATTCTCCCGGTTTAGAAGAGCAATTCTGATTGGTAGACGATATTTCTGACGCCTTGAGCTGAAGGAGTAATGGAAGAGAACGAAAGATATACCCCATCACGTCTGACGTGGAGAGGGGCCGTTCCGTTGTCGCTCTTGGAGCGAGAACACGTAATGAGAGCGTGCGCGCTCGTACGTGTACTCAAAGAGCGAGGAACAAGTCTCTCCTCAGTACTGCACTGGGAGAGCACCTCTGTCGAGAGCGAATCGAAGTGTGACTCTATATTGAGTCCTTGCAATTAAGTGTTGTTCACTGTATTGGCCGACACACTTATTGTGCAGTGTGAACGGACAGAGCTATAGTTAAACGCCTGTGAGCGAATTTTGAGTGGCATCGCAGTGGACTGGTTATCTGACCGGTGTACCACGCCAATAGACTAGGGGCGAATAGAAGTCCTTGAGTTCATCAAGGCGTAGGGAGAGTTTGATTGGCGAAGGTCAATCCAGATAGAACGAGAGTTATCTTATTTGTCAGCAGCGAGCGGCGCAGACAGCAGTCATCGCAGCTTACAGTATTGTGCGCTACAGTTCTTGCAAGTCCCATATTTCCTCCACAACAGTACACTTCACTGCATTTCACACGCGACATTCCTGACCGTACCTAGCAACATTCTAAAGGATAATTATTCAAGTTGAGTATCTCCTCCATGTCCGAACAATATCTCTTTGGATCACTCAGAGACTCCTGGACACTTCCCTTGTTGAGAGCCCTTCCTGGAACAAAGAGACAATGTGGACGCGATCGAACAGCGATATCTAGGCATGGTTGAACTACAGACAACACGAGCCATGTACGTCCTTCCTGGTGGAATGACCGGAACTGATCGGCTGTCGGACCCCAACCGTCTAATAGGCGCTGCTCATGCATGATTGTTTACATTTTTGGGCAGGTTTTGTGACATCTCTGAACACTCAAAGGGACTGTGTCTGTGGTACAATATCCATAATCAGTGACTGTCTTCAAGAGTTCTGGGAACCGGGGTGATGCAAAACATTTTTTTGGTGTGTGTAAATGGATATTTAAATATGGAGCTCTAAAACCGGCAGTATATTTACAATGTGAAGCAGATACTTTTATGAGCCGATAGGTTGATATTTTATCAATTTATCGAATATGTATATGTTGGTGCCATTTAAATATCGATGTATCGGATACTCGATACCTTTAAAAATATCAACAGTTCTATCAGAAAGAGTAGGTGGCTGTTTCTCGAGGAGGTCCTGGCTATACTTGAGTCTTCCGTGAAGACGTATCCGTGTCCACAGGACTGCATGCATTCGTTCCTGGTGTGACGAAGGCTTACAAACCCTACTGCACGTCGCCCGTTAAATCACTCAGTCTTAAGGCCAGGTTCTCATTCAAAATGGTCGAAAAATCGATTTTTTGTTGCATTTTTGAAAGATATTTGCGTCAGGAATGTCTTGGAATTGCAGACTAAACATAAGTAACGAAAACACTATTTTTATCATATTTTGATTAAAATTGGCCATAATGGATTATCCATTTTGAATTTTGAAAATCTAACCAAATCTGGCCATAATGGATTATCCATTTTGAATTTTGAAAATCTAACTTCAGATTTGTGTTCAGCGATATCAAAAGTGTATAATGACATATAGTTTTTACGCCAATTCAGCTAATAATTAATATAAAAGTTCGCCCTAAACTTTAGTCATGGTTTTCCTCGAGAAACGATTTTTCAAAACTGCATGCAGCATAAAATAAAAACGGTTCATCCTATTAGCTTCTAACTTTGACTCCCAAAAAGCAATAACTACTTTTTGTAAAGCCATAAAGAGTAAAAAAAATCCAACACAGATATCTATTTAGCATCATATCGTTAAATTTAACGTTGTTTCATTGTAGTTAGGTACAAGCTCCCATATTTTTAGTGTAGTATCTACTGATGTTATCCATTTTTGATTTGAGATAACTTCTAGAGGCTACGCTCTACGCAGCAGGTGTACTTCAAACTCGTAGGTTCTCGATCAGACCTCGATTATGGCTCCATTTTCTTCTTTTTTGTATCGAAAATCTAAAATATAGTTGAACGTATGTCTTTTCATTGTCTCAAAAAAATTTCGAAACTTTGCATATTTTTTGTTCATTTGAATGAGAACTTGGACGTAATTTCCAATAAAATATGGACTCTCATTCTCTGCAAATCAAGGACAACATCAAGACTGCGTGCCTTGTGACGCCGTAGCAGTGTCGTTTCTGTTGTGGAAGGGGCATCTGACTTTTTGTCACTGTGGCTCTTGTGTGCGTGGGGTTGCTATTCTGTTATTCTGCGCAACGGATTAATCTGAGATGTACCCTTTACCCTGTGGCTACTGCAAGATGCAATTTACACCCACACACCACCACAGAAGTCAGACAGACGCTCCTAAAGAGAATTGCCTGAAAAACTTTCAGCAATAAATATCTTCTGGAGCCCTCCGCTGTAAGGAAATGACACAAAAATTTACAAAATTTCTTACGTACCTAGTCGGATATTTGGGTACTGGAGTAGTGCTAGTTAGTGTAAGAAAAACATGAAACTAACGAAAATTATTATTTATTTTGCAAAAATTCTGAGAAATCACTATGGCACTTTTAGTTATGAACTGAACTACTGCAGTGGATGACCGCTACCTACGGATTATGGCTCGGAGGAACCCTGACGGCAACGCCACCATGTTGAGTAATGTTCTTCATGCAGCCACAGGACGTCGTGTTACAACTCAAACTGTGCGCAACTTCACTCCCGACGTCCATGGCGAGGTCCATCTTTGCAACCACGACACGATTATAGTTGGTGGTGACTTTAATTTACACTCGATATGTTGGCGAAAATACATGTTTAATTTCGGAGGTACGCATAAAATATCATCCGAAATCGTTCTAAACGCATTCTATGAAAATTATTTCGACCAGTTAGTTCATGAGCCCATGTGAATAGTAAACGGTTGTGAAGACACACTTGACCTCTCAGCAACAAATAATCCTGAGTTAATAACGAGCATCAAAACCGATACAAGGATTAGTGAACACAGGGTTGTCGTACCGAGACTGAATATTGTAATCCCCAAATCCTCAAAAAATAAACGAAAAATATACCTATCCAAAAAGGCAGATAAAAATTCACTTGACGTCCTCCTGATAGACAATCTCCACTCATTCCTAATTAATAAAATAAGAGTAGATCAGATGTGGCTTCAAATCAAAGAAATAGTATTGGCAGCAGTTGAGAGATTTATTCCAAATAAATTAACAAACGACGCAGCTGATCCTCCTTGGTACACAAAACGAGTTAGAACACTTTTGCAGAAACAACGAAACAAACGTGCCAAACTTAAACAGACGCAAAATTCCCAAGATTGGCGATCTTTTACAGAAGCTCGAAATTTAGCGCGGACTTCAATGCGAGATGCTTATAACAGTTTGAGGTGTGGTAAAAATTGCTGTTCTGAAGAGCGAGCCGCAGCGCGTAGTGTGGAGCAGTCGCCCTCCGTTTCTGGCGGTGGCGCCGCTGTGGCAGTCGCAGCTTTGGTGTCTCCCTCTGGTGGGAAAGCGGAAAGGCTGCCTGTTCACGTGCATGTAAGGGGCGCTATGAGCTCGCTAGGGGGTCAGCCTGGGTCAGTCTCTCGTCCACTGCTTGCTCCTCTGTCTGTCGTCCGCACCTGTCAGGCAGTTAGTGTCTGTCTGTCGTTCGGAGCTGCCTCTGTCACGTTTCTCGGATTCGGTGTGTGAACGAATTTATTGCTTGAAGTGTAACGGCCTAATTCCTTAAATATGTTTTTATCTTTCCCATCATCTGGAGAGGCGGTATATGTGTACTGTAGAGCATGTTTGGCCAACCTTGCATAATTTTATGTTGGATTGCATTTCATGGGCTTTTATTTAAATGGTCATTTTAGTAAATAAAATTGCCACTCTTCCACCATAAGACGTTCTTAGAAGTTAAAATCAAGTTGCACCTTCAGTGGCACGTTTATCTTTTAATTTTAGTCTTTTGTACCATTTCCATCCCTCCTATGGGGTGCATAGTTTGTGTGCTTGTGTGAATTGTTAAAACTTTTACTTTACGGTAATCTGGTGCGTTGCAGATTTGCACCAGTGTAGTCTTTCAGAGGCTGTTGTGAGCGGTCGTAACTACGGCCGCGTCAAAAGGGAGCGGCAAGGTTCTCAGCCCGAAAGCTCATACACCCAAAAATTTGTTTCTTTCTGCCTCTGAATAAATTGTAACCTGATGTTTAGAGGGTACTTTCTGCTTATAATTTTAAATCCGTTTCTAAAAAAAATGCTTTTAGGAATAAAATTCCCATTTGTTGAAAGCAATTTTATTTTGATTTCATAAGTTACTCCCTGGCAACAACTTCCACGCTCAGATAGTGTGACTAAATGTGTTAATGTTCTTGATGAATCGCTAGTAAATAAAGTAAATTTTTAAGAATATTCTTTGAAATTAAATCCACAGTTCACAGTTTCCACAACGAAACTTTGCCTCGAAAACTGGGAGAAAACCCAAAGATATTCTGATCGTATGTGAAGTATGTTAATGGCAAGAAACAATCAATACCTTCTCTGCGCGATAACAATGGAGATACTATCGAAGACAGTGCTGCCAAAGCACAGCCTTCCGAAACCCCTTCACAAAAGAAGACGAAGTAAATATTCCAGAATTCGAATCAAGAACAACAATCAACATGTGTAATGTAGAAGTAAATATCCTCAGAGTAGTGAAGCAACTGAAATCACTTAATAAAAGCAAGTCTTCTGCACCAGACTGGAAACCAATTAGGTTCGTTTCTGAGAATGCTGATGCATTAGCTCCATACTTAACAATCACATACAACCGTCCGCTCGACGAAAGATCCTTACTAAAAGACTGGAAACTTGCACAAGTCACACCAATATTCAAGGAAGGCAGTAGGAGTAATCCACCAAACTACAGGTCCATATCGTTAACGTCTATATGCAGCAGGATTTCTGGAACATATATTGTGTTTGAACATTATGAATTACCTCGAAGGAAACTATCTATTGACACACAGTCAACATGGGTTTAGAAAACATAAAAAATGGCTCTAAGCACTGTGGGACTTAACATCTGAGGTCATGAGTCCCCTATACTTAGAACTGCTTAAACCTGACCAACCTAAGGACATCACACGCATCCTTGCCTGAGGCAGAATTCGAGCCTGCGACCCAAGCAGCAGCGTGGTTCAGGACTGAAGCGCCTAGAACCGCTCGGTTAGGGCGGCCGGCTTAGAAATCATCGTTCCTGTCAAACACAACTAGCTCTTTATTCACATGAAGTGTTGAGTGCTATTGACAAGGGATTTCAGATCGATTCCGTATTTCTGGATTTCCGGAAGGCTTTTGACCCTGTACCACACAAGCGGCTTGTAGTGAAATTGCGCGCTTATGGAATATCGTCTCAGTTATGTGATTGGATTTCTGATTTCCTGTCAGAGAGGTCACAGTTCGTAGTAACTGACGGAAAGTCATCAAGTAAAACAGAAGTGGTTTCTGACGTTCCCCAAGCTAGTGTTATAGGCCCTTTGCTGTTCCTTATCTATGTAAACGATTTTGGAGACAATCGAAGTACCCCTCTTAGGTTGTTTGCAGATGACGCTGTCGTTTATCGAATAATAGAGTCATCAGAAGATCAAAACAAACTGCAAAACGATTTAGAAGAGATATTTGGTTCAAATGGCTCTGAGCACTATGGGACTTAACATCTGTGGTCATCAGTCCCCTAGAACTTAGAACTACTTAAACCTAACTAACCTAAGGACATCACACACATTCGTGCCCGAGGCAGGATTCGAACCTGCGACCGTAGCGGTCACGCGGTTCCAGACTGAAGTGCCGAGAACCGCACGGCCACACCGGCCGGCTTAGAAGAGATATCTGAATGGTGCGAAAAGTGGCAGTTGACCCTAAATAGCGAAAAGTGTGAGGTCATCCACATGAGTGCTAAAAGGAATTCGTTAAACTTTGGTACACGATAAATCAGACTAATCTAATATTTGTAAATTCAACTAAGTACCTAGGAATTTCAATTACGAACAACTTAAATTGGGAGGAACGCATAGAAAATGTTGTGGGGAAGGCTAACCAAAGACTACATATTATTGGCAGGACACTTAGAAAACGTAACAGACCTAGTAAGGAGACTGCCTACACTACACTTGTCCGTCCTCTCATAAAATACTGCTGCATGGTGTGGGACCCGTACCAGGTAGGACTGACGCAGTACATCGAAAAAGCTCAAAGTAGGGCAGCACGTTTTGTATTATGGCGAATTATGGGAGAGAGTGTCACAGAAATGATACAGGATTTGGACTGCACATCATTAAAAGAAGGCGTTTTTCGTTGCGACGGAATCTTCTCACAAAATTCCAATCACCAACTTGTAATAATAGAGAATTATGAAGGTGGTTCCATGAAACCTCTGCCATGCACTTAAATGTGATTTGCAGAGTATCCATGTAGATATAGATGTAGATGCAGCGTGGTACAGATGGCCCCAACAACATGCCGAATGGATCGCTCGGGACTGCGTCACGTTCTCTTCACTGATGAGTGTCGCATATGCGTTCAACCAGACAATCGCCAGAGACTTGTTTGGAGGCAGCCCAGTCAGGCTGAATGCCTTAGACACACCAGCGAGTGCAGCAAGGTGGAGGTTCCCTGCTGTTTTTAGGCGGCATTGTGTGGGGCCAACGTACGCCGCTGGTGATCATGTAAGGCGCCGTAACGGCTGTACGATATGCGAATGCCATCCTCCGACCGTTAGTGCAACCATATCAGCAGCATGTTCCTGAAACCCAACAAACTGCCATCTGCTGTCTCCTCCTACCGTCCCGTCAGCCTTACCTCGGTCTTCAGCAAGGTCCTGGAATCCATCCTTACGCGACACATCCACCAGCATCTCCGCCAGCACCGCCTCCTTCCCACTACCCATTGTGGCTTTCGACCGTCCTTCTCTGCCGATGACCTTCTCCTTCACCTCACTCATCTCCTCTCCGAACAGCTCAACTCCCGCCAGTCCACCATCTTCCTCTCCCTCGACCTTGAGCTGGTCTCATGTTCCAAACATTCACTCTTCCTGTCAACTATGTCCGTCTGATAGGGTCCTTTCTTTCCCAACGTCCTTCCTATGTCAGCATCCATAACACAGATTCCTGCACCTTCCACCCCTCCGCCGGTGTGCCCCAAGGTTCCGTCCTCTCCCCTCTTCTCTACCATCTGTATACGGCAGACATGCCACTGCCTCCACCCCTTGTTCACCTTCTCAAGTACGCCAATGACACCGCCTTCCTTGCCCTCGCCCCCACCCTGCACCGATCCCAACACTTTCTCCAATCCCATCTTGACCGGTTCACCATTTGGTGCAACCAGTGGTTGCTCAAGGTCGATCCTTCCCCAAGAAGCAGGCGATCATTGTAGGCAAAGCCACACCTTCCTTCCGTCTCCTCGACTTCTATATCACCATTTATGGCTGTCCTATCACCCTCACCCCCACTCTCAAGTACCTTGTCGTCACCCTTGATCGTCGCCTCTCATGGACCCCCATCTCTGGACAATCCGAGCCGAGGCACGCTACCGCCTCCGTCTCCTCGAGCTC
Organism: Schistocerca nitens; assembly: GCF_023898315.1. Taxonomy (NCBI): domain Eukaryota; kingdom Metazoa; phylum Arthropoda; class Insecta; order Orthoptera; family Acrididae; genus Schistocerca; species Schistocerca nitens. The sequence goes on from NC_064624.1 coordinate 114,513,952, forward strand.
CTATCTGGCCGCACATGGGGTCTGGCCCCCTACACCATCCTCCACACCTAGAAATCCCTCATCTGCCCTATCCTCTGCTACGCCCCTCCAACCTTTTAGATATCCTTTCAAATCCTGGAACGCCATGCGCTCTGCCTCGCCCATCGCATCCATCTCCCTTCCCCATGCGGACCTTGTATGACCTTATTCCGTTCCCGCACTTCCTCCTTTTCCTCTAACCGATACGGATCCTCTACACCTCCCGTAAACTTGATCCCCCTCACCTGCTCGTCTCTGCCATCCTTCCCCACCCCTGTCCACTGCTGTGCCTGTATTCCCACATCCCACCTGCTCTCTATCTCTCCACTCTCCATACCTTCGCCCAGGGTGGCTTCCACCAACCCCCCCCTCCCTGGTGATGCCCTCATCCCCTGCATCTAACCCTCCTACCAACTTTGATCCTACCCTTACACACCCTGTGTTTTTTTCCTGAGGGCACCCTATCTCCCTTCTCTCCTTCCTCCCTTCCTGCCCCCCTCCTCTCCCCGGGCTTCCCCTACCCCTTACCTTGTTTCCTCCCCCTCCCATCTCCTCTGCCACTGGTATCTCCACCCTCCCCTCTCCCTCCTCCCCCACCTTTTCCCCTTTGGGCAGGTCCCTGGACTCGTACACGTCAAGTGAACATTCGCGCGCCGGAGATCGTCACCAGTGTTTTGTGTGTGCCATCGTGTTAGTGATTCAGTCTTTCGTCATTTGTGCTCCTTCATTCACGTGCGCCGTTTCTGTCGTCTCTGTTAGTGCCAGAGCGCTGCACTTGTGACCGACTTCATGTATTTTTAAATTTGTGTGTCTACTGGTGTCTATGCGCCGTGTTGTTTCGTTTTTCGATGTCTCCACTTGTAATAAATGTATTATCTATGGCCGAAGAGCGGCGTAGTATTGCCGCTGCCGGCCTACCTTTGTATAAGGTGTCAAAATAACAATAAAGGAAAAAAAGGAAAAGCCTGTGTCGTTCAGAAGTACGATGCAACGTTCCTTAGTAACGCAAGAGTGCTCGTCCCTAAGAACATCGCGTCCTACTTCTGAACTGTACGGGCACTGCAATATCATTCTTTACCAATGGCCGTTCTGTCATCACAGCCTAGTGAGGGTTCAGGGAATGGTTTAATATCTCGCCTGCAGGTTGCGTTCCTGATCGAAAATCGATTGTTGTGTGGGTGTACGTGTTTGTGGATACAGGGAAAGAAACCAGGATCTTCAAGAACTGGCGATTTTCAACTTCCCCTGGCTACGCGCACGGAAACGTGCAGCAGCTGCTGCTGTTCCTGATCGCACAGCGAGACGAAATCTCCACGAGGGCTTAAAAACTCTTGCATACACACTGAGACTAGTGTACACACTTACGACACACATTCTCGCTTCACAGAAAACCACTTGTGAAGCCTTGATCTAAAACCTGCCTCGTGACAGCCTCGTCTTCTCCAGCGTCGAGGCACATTTTCATTTCCCTGGATGCGTGAATGAACAACACATGCGATACTGGAGTGGCACGAAAACCCAAGAACTTAATGAGGAGCCCATGCCTACGGAACGTGTGACTGTCTGGTGGGCATTATCAAAAACTGACATTATTGGCCCATGGTTTTTCGAAGAGAATGGTAGGGCAGTTACGGTCTCTTTTGGGCGTTATGACCAGATGATTCAGACTTCTACTCTTGCAGAACTTAAAGAAATGTGTGTTGGGGATGTCTGATTCCAACGAGAAGGCGCCACAGATCACACAGAACGGACGTCAGTGACAATCGTTCGCGAACATCTCCCCGACCATTTCACGTCTTTGAAGGGCGATCTGCAGTCGCCAGAACGCTGGCCACGTCTAGCCCGCTGCGACTTGGGGCTGTCTTATGGGGCTATCTGAAACCCTTGGTGTACACCAATCGGCCACAGACCCTGTGTAAACTGCACGACCATATTCGTGCTGCTAATGCCAACATATAGAATTGCTGGATGCTGAAACGAAACTTCGATTTCGACTCTCCAGGTGCACTGAGGAGGGCGGAGGCCACCTTCAGGATAAAAAAGAAATGTGAAGAAAAGAGAATTAAACCGACTTCTTCAATACTTTCTGCTTCATGAGTTTTTTAAGATAAGGAAGTTCCTGCGCCACATCCAGTACTACGAGGGTCATTCAGTACGTAATGCAAGACTTTTTTTTCTGAAAGCATACTGCTTTTGTCAATATTCAAGTACACCAATTATGCGCAACTCTTTTCGCTACAAAAACTTTTCAACATAATCTCTGTTCAGTCTGACGCCGTTACGCCACCTTAGTGGGACGGCCTGTAGGTCCACATAGCACCACTCTAATGGTCGACGTCACAGCCTACATCTTGCTTCATCACTAACCTCGCTATCCTCCACGTACGGCTTCTCATGGAGAGTATCCACTATTGGACCAAACAGGTGGAAGATGCGAGATCCAGGCTGGACGAGCAAGAAAAGTTCAATGAAGTTTTCGGAGCTCATCTCTGATACGCTGACTAAAGTGACACTTTGCTTGTCATGGAGATAAAGGATTTCGTTTGAATTTTTGTTGCGATGACACTCTGCAGGAGTCACAAACGTGTGCGGCCGGCTGCCATGTGGGATATCGGACAGGCCTGCGTGACCTTTTTGCAGTGATGACTGGCGCCTCGCCCAACGACTCATCGTGCTTTTGTTCAACGCCAGTTCTCCGTAGACATTCGGGGAGTGCCTACGAATATTTGCGGTGCTCTGGTTTCCCACCAAAAGAAACTCAATGACAGCACTGCTCTTACAGACGCCGTTTTGAATGTTACGTATACTGCTACCACCCACCGAAACTTCATGAAACCGTAGGGACTGAAGAGGGAATATTCCGTGACAAATTCTCCAATTTTTCAATCGAAACTGACCGTAAAAAAGAGAATCCATTACTTACTGAACGCCCCTCGTTTAAGCTGTCTTTCCAGTTGAAGTAATCAGTGACTCTCATACGATCATTTTGAATTTATTTACGCTTGTTGCCATTATTAAACTGATAGCGTTCATTTAACGAATCTATTTAACAAGACAGGTGGTCATGTACTGCACGAGCTACACACTACTGCGTACTCTCCCAGGATCATTTTGCCTTCAGCAAACGTGTTGATTCACTGAGAGTTGCTTGCGCGATCGACACTCATTTATTGAGCACAAGATTACTAGCAGGGATTTTGTACGAATCTTTCAGGTTGTAGGAGGTAAGTTTACATCAAGATATTCGCAGCAGGTTACCGTCACTGAGTTTTCTATTCTCTGTTATTCTATTATTCAACATTCTCAGTCTTAGCGTGGAAAAGTACTGAAGTCAGTCACAAGCCAGACATGTTCCCAACACATGCGTCGTCTGTGAGATGAGGTATTCAAGCACTTCGTAAATCAAATGATGGATTCACTGATAGGAAACTGTATTATTAAAGTATACCTAAACACCAGTTTGAATAACTGCTGTGCAACGTAAGAAGGGCCGTATCTACGGGCGGGATGGGGGAAGGATTGGGGGGGGGGGGGAGTGGGGTATTTGCCCAGGGCGGCAATTTCAAGGGGCGCCAAATTCATATTATTGAAGAAAAAACCTTGTTTTACAAAGCGACAGCCCACGTATCGATTATTCATATGATTCTGAAACATATCCCTATTGATTTCCGAACATTCTAAGTTAATTTCTGAACGTATCATAAGTTGACTCAACGCGTGCATACAGTACGTGATGTCTCTGCTAGGGGAATCCCCGTCGCATCCAGAAGTTAATAACTTTCCCGCAGACAAAGGGGGATGGGGCTGTATGAGGCGATCCCAATAAATGAGAACGGGTGAATACCAATCGCTGTTTTTTTATGTGGTTGATTAGGTGTGCGAATGATTAGCCTTATTTTAACTTTTAGCGAAGTCCATAGATTCAGACAACCAGAGTGGAAATAAGCGACTAACAGCAACATCAGGTAATGAAAATTACATATTATTTCCCCAATGTATCCAAGAAAATGAAATTCTGAGGGGAAATTTTTGTTAGATTGCTACACTACTAAGGGCCAGTTGAACAGTCTCCGGTTAGCAGCAGCTTAATTCTATTCTCGGAATAGCGCGGAAAATGCTTTTCACGCACATGTAAAAAACGCCTAACCGGAGAACGGACGCGGGATAACTAAACAGAATACTGGCTGGCTTAGTGAAGTCAACTGGAGAACAATTTTTTAAAATGGCAGGAATAGTTACAGAATTAGTGATGATAAGATTGCTTGTTAGAACGAGCTTGAGAAATTGGAGCATATGAACGAAAAGTGAAACTCCTAACATAATATTTTTGCTTGTAGTAAGCCTAATAGTTGTGAGTTATATTCTGTCCTGTTATTTATATAAATAAGGTAGATAAACATAACCATTTGTGACAAAACAGTCTCGACTATTTGGCGAGTGTTACAACTGCTGCAATATTAAAAAGACGTGTTTCGTTTTATCTAGCAGACAGTGACAAAATAGACGTAATCAAATCGAGAAACCCCGCCAGTCTTGGGTACTACTCGTATTAACAGCTTTTTCAGTGTTAGGCAACACCATTTTAATTTTTCATGTAGCAAAACGTTTCACGAACTTTGATGACGTAAAACACATATAAAAAAAAGTTTAGCATCAGCCCGGGTCCCAGAACTCCTGGAGATAGACGTTGACTGTGGCTATTGTATCACAGACACAGTCCCTCTGACTGTTCGCAGATGTCAATAAACCCTCCCAAAGATGTAAACAACCATGCATGAGCAACGCCTATTAGAAGGAAGGGGTCCGATAGCCGATAAGTTACAGCCATTCCACCAGGAAGGAGGTAAACGGCTCGTGTTGTCTGTAGTTCAACCATGCCTAGACGGCCAATACCGCGGTTAGATCGCGTCCACATTGTTACTTTGTGCCAGGAAGGCAAGTGTCCAGGCGTCTCGGAGTGAACTAAAGCGATCCTGTTCGGACATGGAGGATGTACAGACGACCTGTCGATGACATGCCTCGCTCAGGCCGCCCAAGGGCTGCTACTGCAGTGGATGACCGCAACCTACGGATTATGGCTCGGAGGAAGGCAACGCCACCATGTTGAATAATGCTTTTCCTGCAGCCACAGGACTTCGTGTTACGACTCAAACTGTGCGCAACAGGCTGCATGATGCGCAACTTCACTCCTGACGTCCATGGCGAGGTCCATCTCTGCAACCACAACACCATGCAGTGCGGCACAGATGGGCCCAACAACATGCCGAATGGACAGCTCAGTACTGGCGTCACGTTCTCTTCACCGATGAGTGTCGCATATGCCTTCAACCAGACAATCGCCAGAGACATGTTTGGAGGCAGCCTGGTCAGGCCGAATGCCTTAGATACACTGTCCAGCGAGTGCAGCAAGGTGGAGATTCCCTGCTGTTTTAGCGGGGCATTATGTGGGGCCGACGTACGCCGCTGGTGGTCATGGAATGCGCCCTAACGGCTGTACAATACTTGAATGCCCTTCTCCGACCGATAGCGCAACCAAATCCGTAGCATATTGGCGAGGCATTCGTCTTCATGAACATCAATTCGCGCCCCCGTCGTGCACATCTTGTGAATGACTTCCTTCAGGATAACGACATGAACCCCATCGAACATGCCTGGGAAAGATTGAAAAGTGCTGTTTATGAACAGCGTCACACACCAACCACTCTGAGGGATTTACGCCGAATCACCGTTGAGGAGTGGGACAATCTGGACCAAGATTGCCTTCATAGACTTGTGTATAGTATGCCACGAAGAATACAGGCATGCATCAATGCAAGTGGACATGCTGCTGGGTATTACAGGTATCGGTGTGTACAGCAGTCGGGACCACCACCTCTGAAGGTCTCGCTGTATGGTGACGCAATGTATGGTTTTCATGAGCAATAAAAACGACGGAAATGATGTTTTTGTTGATCTCTATTCCAATTTTCTGTACAGGTTCCGGAACTCTGCGAACCGAGGTGATGCAATTTTTTTTTTATATGTGTAGATTCTTTCGCAGAAAGGAAAGCACGCCGTGAAAGCTGTAGCAAGATAAGAGAGAAAAATGCTTGGACCTAAGGATTGATGAAATGTGTAGTGTCTTGCTTCTCTCTTGTCTTTATTGCGATGAAGTTGTGGTACTGCACTGTGGCACACCTCAGACGAAATAAGGTGTTTTACATTTCCCCGAATATATATGTTTTGTATATCATACTCTTCAGAAAGATGTGCGCTATTTTTGAAAATTCGATTTTTTTTTAATTTCTGGCGGTCTATCTCAAACTCTCGAGGAGGAGGTAACGTTAAATTAAATCTTTTGTGAGTAAATATTCATACATTGTAAGTGGACAAATTAAGGAGGGCAGTTTTCTGTAGGTAGTATAACACGTTACAAATACCTTGGTACGAGGGGTAGCAACAGCTGTAACGATGCATTTCGAACGATGAAAACGGCAGCAGATGAGTCAAAATGGTTTACTAATCGCGACTAGATTCATGACAGCCGGCCGCAGTGGCCATGCGGTTCTGGGCGCGTCAGTCCGGAACCGCGCGACTGCTACGGTCGCAGGTTCGAATCCTGCCTCGGGCGTGGATGTGTGTGATGTCCTTAGGTTAGTTAGGTTTAACTAGTTCTAAGTTCTAGGGGACTGATGACCTAAGATGTTAAGTCCCGTAGTGCTCAGAGCCATTTGAACCATTAGATTCATGACATTACAGTGCTGTCTTCAGGTAACAAACTGTTGACATTCCAATAAAAAATGTCCTTAAAATCTTCGTATGGGTAAAGAAAAGAAGTCTTCAGACTTGCTGAACAAGATTTTGCACAATTGTCAAGAAAAACACGACCAGTGGTATTGTAGAAAGGCGTTTCCCAGACATACGAGATACGTATTCTCAGGAAAAGCGGCCATGTATGAGGCAGGTCTCTCAACAGTTGATTTCGGCACACCAACACAAGACTCAGAGCACATTTATTACTGTATCAAGTTGTTTTCCGTAATAAATCACGTTCAGAAACAACAGCACCCTTCATAAATTCAGTTATAGAAGCAGAATTGACTTACCCTACCCACCACTAATCCATACTGTACTACAGAAAGGAATTTGATGCTAAATAAAATTAACATCAAACTCTGTCTGAAATCGTATCTACTTGAGTTGTTAATAATCCTTGTGTGTGTGTGTGTGTGTGTGTGTGTGAGTGTGTGTGTGTGTGTCTGTGTGCGTGGGCACGTGCGTGTTGTTTTAGAGAGATGGGTGCGAGATGGACAATACAAAAAAAGTGTATTGAGACAGTTAAGAAGACAACCGCACAAATGGTCAGCAAGTTGTCTTGTTTCTCGGCGAGAACATGCATTACAGCTGCAAAAGTGACTCACTCCACATCGTAGCGAGAGGTCGAAATTACAGTGCACAGAACATGAAAGTAATTAAACTAAACTCTCACGAAAGGAGTTTTGTTACATTCCATGCAAGAAAGTATCCATAAACTTCAGCCGGTACGAGTAATGTGTTTTTCTCTGTTCATATCTCTAGTTCAAACTGACAACGTTTTCCTTACACATTAGCGTCTGCCTCCAGTTTCAGTTTTAGGATCTGATAATTTGCAGGAGCGGTGCTTAACGCCAGAAAGGCGTCAAACTGATTAATTTCGAACATATTCCTTTTCTTATTGCCGTTCCTCAAAGTCATCGTAAACGAGTTTCACAAAGCATGACATTAAATAAAACTATATGGAGCTGTTCTAGATGTTCCAGTATGAATAGCAGCCTTCCAAGTATCACTTTAATGGATATTTTTCATGCAGTTTGTGATCCACGCTTCTGAAGATACGCTCCGTCCAGAGTAGTGATTGGATACTTGCCGGAGGCACGGGCTTCTTGTTGATGCCCATGGGGTACCAGATGTACTCAAAGACGGCCGGGAAGTTAGTCAGCAAGTAGTCGAATGGCTTGGTGAAGGTCAGGTCGTAAAATTTAAGCCATCCACCAGTACTGCCCCACTTGTAAACGGTGATCTCCATCTGCAACGACACCACAGAAAATCATCAGAGAACTGTTCACGAAAACTTTCTCAGTGCAGCTCACTTGCAGACAATTTTAGAGGAAATTAAATGGGATCAAGTGCAAACATTTTCAGCTCTTTCAAAGGCACGCCAGATTGCGTACAGGGAGAAAGCAAATAGTAGGTTTAAAGAAATTGTTGTATGAATCTCTAAGCGAAGAGAAAAGATTTCCATTTCGATTATACTTTCTTAAACCAAGACACGGAAAGGTGTGTACTATTGTGCAGTTTCAGTTGTCTGCAGACATTCATCAGAAAGGAGATATGTAATAGATAATTCTCAGATATCCTAACTAAGTTGGAAGGAAAACGTATTTCACTCTCTAAAGGAATACTTTTTCAATCATTCTATGCCTTTCGTTAGGTGACTTGAATATTTGTTAGCTGCTGAAGAGAAAAATCTATTAACATCGAACTACATTAGAAGATGACTGATAGGGTTGCTTCACCGTGGTAAATACCTACGAGAAAGGGTAACAGACTGCTTCCTCGTGTTATATTAAGACCCACGAACGGTATTCATTGGGTCCAGCAGATATGAGTCAACTGGTATACAGAACGAAGCTAAGACAGACATATTATTTACGTGAAATAAAATAGATGAACTAAAGTTAAGCAATATTGTACTGTAGTAAAATAGATGTCGTGTGACTTGGGCCTCCCGTCGGGTAGACCGTTCGCCGGGTGCAACTCTTTCGATCTGATGCCACTTCGGCGACTTGCGCGTCGATGGGGAAGAAATGATGATGGTTAGCACAACACAACATCCACTCCCTGAGCGAGAAAATCTCCGACCCAGCTGGGAATCTAACCCAGGCCTTTAGGACTGACACTTTGTCACGCTGACCACTCAGATACTGGAGGCGGACTGTAGTGTAGTAATACGAAATAGAGTAATAGTGTGCAGTAACGATACCAACATGATCTGCATTACAGACAAATATATCAATTTTGAGAATCCCTTTGTAAAAAAGTTTGCTTTCGGATAGAAAGTGTTCTCCAAAGAAAATATTTAAGTTGCTATTAAAACATTCTCATGGTCAGAATAAACAGAACACCTTGAACGACTAGAGAAAGTACATTCACATTCACAGGACATCTACATTAGTTAATATGACCTGCATAGATGATTAGCACTTCAGTCACGTCGGTTCAGCATGCATCCTGTTGCCTAGTAGCCACAGGGACTACGATGGGGCCTGATTCCTTCTTCCATGCGTGATGGCATCGACACGCTTAACCCGTGAATGGCGTCCTGTGGTATAGGCATCATGCTTATTCACCTGGTTCCAAAGTTCATCTGTGGTGGTTGGCATTGATTCACAGCACTGCCACCAAAAAGGCACGTGTTCGTGCAGCAGCTTGCGGTCATGCATTGTCATGCTGGAAAGCAGCATCTGGGGTGTTGTGCACGAAGGGTATGGCTACAGGCCGCGGGATGTCATCCACGTAGGTCACACAGGTCACAGTGCCCTTGACACACTCCTGTCTCTACGTCTAATCAGACTTTTCTATATGACCCTAATCTGTGGCGAAAAGGTATTTACTCCACAGAATAATATAAAACCGAGAGAAGTAGATGAAGTTATAACCGAATCGCCACTGCTCAGTACTTTAGCAATGACGATTAGACACAAAGTTCGGTTAATTTTATATGTTTTTGTTACGTAAACTAATTTTTAATAAACAGTAGTTAGTGGAAAATTTGGAAAAAAGGTTTTCAAAGTATGTCATTAATGAAAATAAGCAACGGTCGTCAATTCCTCACCACAACACGAATAATTAAATAGAAACTGAACTTTATACACGTGAGCAGTCTTGGGTAAGAATCAATTACAGTACGATTGCCTATTGGCTGTGGATAGAAACTTTTGTTACGTTACTCACCGTAATACTGACTGTTGTAATTGTAGCAAGCAGGAAGATTGTGTGAATTTGCTCATTGGTAAGGACTGTTGTAAATTGTGCCACAAGGTATAAATTAGAAACTACGCTTTGACAGTGAAATTCAGTGTCCACATTAAGTAAAGTTTTACTAGAAATTTTTGATTACGAAAGTTACTCTATTTTCAGCAAATGAATTAATAATGGCTTTTGCATCATTCTGTTTCTGACATTAGTCATACTACAGCAAAAGATTTCATTATTACATAATTGTCCAAAAGTTTTGATAATCTAATAAATTATGTTAACTTCGTTTTCAGTTCATTTTCTGACTATCTCGGTTCGTACAAAGGGATACGATGGGTACTATGATACTTGGATAACGACGTATGAAAGTTATTTATGTGACAATATGCACGAAAACAGTGTTATTTAAGCAATAAAATTTCAAGTCCGCTGGTCAGCCTGTTACACTTCTAGATATAAAAAGTCTAGGTCTACTTCACTTTATGAGGCCGTTGGTTTGTCGAGCGGCTTCATTCAGCGGTAAAATAGGGCACAGGATGATCTTCTTGCCATACCATAGCCAATAACAAGGGCCCACAGTACTCTTGATGTTATGCGAATTACTCTTGCTGCATTTGTGCTGTGCCCAATAAATGCCATACATATAGCTTGCCCATATTAAACATCCGCCAAAACAACCGTTTCAGTTTTCACTGCTCCGCACTTGGGAAACAGATTTTTAGCCTCCGCGCTTTTGCATAGCCACACCGGCGAATACACACAGCCGGGGACACCGATCGTGCCGGCCGCGGTGGTCTCGCGGTTCTAGGCGCGCAGTCCGGAACCGTGCGACTGCTACGGTCGCAGGTTCGCATCCTGCCTCGGGCATGGATGTGTGTGATGTCCTTAGGTTAGGTTTAAGTAGTTCTAAGTTCTAGGGGACTTATGACCACAGAAGTTGAGTCCCATAGTGCTCAGAGCCCTTTGAACCATTTTTTTTGACACCAATCGTCTCCTCGCAACTCCCAACTTCTGCTTCTTTTTGGCGCGCTCGCACGCCCAGCGATAACGCATTTACAATTTATTACGCTCTTTGACAGTAGCTTTTCCCTGACTAGGTCAGCGTGTCTATTTACAAAATGTTAACATTCCATGCGTATTATGTTTCTTAAATAACAAAGAGCATTTGCAACTTGACAACATATTTACAAGAATAACATGCAGCACAACTAATAATACATCGGAAAACACGTAGAAAACGTATGACCACACAGAGAGTTGTGGTGTTATACCCTGGACATGCACCAAATGTGGTTTGTGGTTGTACCCAACGGCACGCCACACCATAAGGCCTCGAACTGGGGCTGTATGCCTCGTGCGAATGCAGTCACTGTGACGCCGCTCCCCCTGTGTATGGTGAACCAAAATGAGGGCATCGTATGGAAGCAAACAGAACCTGCATTCGTTCGGAAACACTATATGATGCTATTCCTGTCCCCAGTGACGTCTTTCCATACACCATTGCTGTCTAGCATGTTTATACACGTTCGCCAATGGCAGGTGGAGAAGTGGACGACGCGCAAGCGTAACCCGTGCCGTAACAAACGGCGACGGACTGTCACCCCTGACAGTGTACGGTGTGTTACACTGTTCCACTGTTGCGGCACAGCCGAAGAGCACACAGATCTGTCCTGGAATGCCATTTGGATGACGCGTCTATCTTCTCAGGGAGTTGGCTGGATTGTGTGACTTGGCCCATCTCGTCGTGTTCTTCGGCCTTCCGTGAACCATTCTGCACACACCCGTTGCACTGCCGACACACTTGGTCCCACAAGAGCAGCAATTTCCCCGATGGACGCTTCACATTCTCTCATGCCAGTAATACACCCTCTTTCAAACTCGCTCACTTGACGGTACACTACGCGCATAAGCCTCTCAGCCATCCTCCACGTCTGCTCGAGTCACACTGACCCATTATCTTCGTTTTGCAGCGACAACGAGAGCCACAGGCGCATGTTACCGGTAGGTGGTGTTGCGCCGTGATGTCGATGTTGACCTCGAACCCCCGGGCCGACATTGTTCAAATGCTTACCACTTCTGCAAAAAAATGGCTCAAATGGCTCTGAGCACTATGGGACTTAACATCTTAGGTCATCAGTCCCCTACAACTTAGAACTACTTAGACCTATCTAACCTAAGGACATCACACACATCCATACCCGAGGCAGGATTCGAACCTGCGACCGTAGCGGTCGCGCGGTTCCAGACTGTAGCGCCTAGAACCGCTCAGCCACACAGACCAGCTCACTTCTGCAGAACGTACTAATGTACATGTGCTGTGAATATGAAACGTTGTATCTCCAGTCGTTTAAGGTATTCTGTTTTATTTCTGAACATGGATGTAAATTATGGTGCTCATGTAACATTTCTAATATGTCTCTTTTAATTTTAAATACGTTTTCTCCTTTCCTTGATATCATATTTTTTGTTTTCTTCGAAATACTTCGGATTTTATTATTACAGGACTTTTATATCGTCTTGGAAATACATACACTTCACTGGTTAGAGATCGCATTGTTAAGTACACTACTGGCCATTAAAATTGCTACACCACGAAGATGACGTGCTACAGACGCGAAATTTAACCGACAGGAAGAAGATGCTGTGATAGGCAAATGATTAGCTTTTCAAAGCATTTACACAAGGTTGGCGCCGGTGCTGACATGAGGAAAGTTTCCAACCGATTTCTGATACGCAAACAGCAGTTGACTGGTGTTGCCTGGTGAAACGTTGTTGTGATGCCTCGTGTAAGGAGGATAAATGCGTATCATCACGTTTCCGACTTTTATAAATGTCGGATTGTAGCCTATCGCGATTACCATTTATCGTATCGCGACAATTCTGCTCGTGTTGGTCGAGATCCAATGACTGTTAGCAGAATATGCAATCGCTGAGTTCAGGAGGGTAATACGGAACGCCGTGCTGGATCCCAACGGCCTCGTATCACTAGCAGTCGAGTTGACAGGCATCTTATCCGCACAGCTGTAACGGATCGTGCAGCCTCGTCTCGATCCCCGAGTCTACTGATTGGGACATTTCCAAGACAACAACCATCTGCACGAACAGTTCGACGACGTTTGCAACAGCATGGACTATCAGCTCGGAGACCGTCGCTGCGATTACCCTTGAGGCTGCATCACAGACAGGAGCGCCTGGTGTACGTAACGACGAACCTGGGTGCACGAGTGGCAAAACGTCATTTTTTCGGATGAATCCAGGTTCTGTTTACAGCATCATGATGGTCGCATCCGTGTTTGGCGACATCGCGGTGAACGCACATTGGAAGAGTCTATTTGTCATCGCCATACCGGAATATCACCCGGCGTGATGGTATGGGGTGCCATTGGTTACACGTCTCGGTCACCTCTTGTTCGCATTGACGGCACTTTGAACAGCGGACGTTACATTTTAGATGTGTTACGACCCGTGGCTCTACCCTTTGTTCGATCCCAGCGATACCCTACATTTCAGCAGGATAATGCACGACCGCACGTTGCAGGTCATGTACAGGCCTTTCTGGATACAGAAAATGTTCGACTGCTGCCCTGGCCAGCACATTCTCCAGATCTCTGACCAATTGAAAACGTCTGGCCAATGGTGCGAGCAATTGGCTCGTCACAATACGCCAGTCACTACTCTTCATGAACTGTGGTATCGTATTGAAGCTGCGTGGGCAGCTATGCCTGTACACGCCATCCAAGCTCTGTTTGGCTCAACGCCCAGTCGTGTCAAGGCCGTTATTACGGCCAGAGGTGGTTTTTATGGGTACTGATTTCTCATGATCTATGCACCCAAATTGCGTGAAAATGTAATCACATGTAAGTTCTAGTATAATCTATTTGTCCAATGAATACCCGTTTATCATCTGCATTTCTTCTTGGTGTAGCATTTTAATGACCGGTAGATGTGAGTGCAGTAACCTCTGTGCACGTGCATTATGCGACTGATTGTTGCTGAGTAACTAATGTTATCAGAATGTCTGTGTTTGATTTGGTATGATGGTGCACTTCGATCCCACCCATCTATTTGTCACCAGTGCGCATGCCATGTAACGGGTGTGGGAGGAGATCTACAAGCCTGCCACCTGATGCCAGCCAGCGCAACCAATAACACATCTTGGTCAAAGACGTCGAGCGAGCAGCAACCGACATGATGCATTCACCCCTTTGATGGCGGACACGTGTAATCCACCACATCATCCACTGTTTGGCTTCAAATGGCTCTGAGCACTATGCGACTTAACTTCTGAGGTCATCAGTCGCCTAGAACTTAGAACTAATTAAACCTAACTAACCTAAGGACATCACACACATCCATGCCCGAGGCAGGATTCGAACCTGCGACCGTAGCGGTCACGCGGTTCCAGACTGAAGCGCCTTTAACCGCACGGCTATCATCCACTGTTTCCAGGACCCCTTAATAAGCTTGTATCCCATGCCAGTATATTCTGAAGATACCAGCGTAGTGAAATATTGAATTATACAGCATGAACATGTATTGATATAAAATGGAATTCACAATTTTAGAAATTTGTGGTGAGGTCTTATGGGACCAAACTGCTGAGGTCATCGATCCCTAAGTTTACACACTACTTAATCTAGCTTAAAGTAACTTACGCTATGGACGACACACACACCCATGCCCGAGGGAGATCTCCGACGGGAGAGCCGCACAGACCGTCACAACACGCCTTAAACCGTGTTGCTACCCCGCGCGGCCGGAATTTACAGTTGATGAAGGTACTGTCGAGCCATATTCTAAATTCATCGCAACGTTTTGCTGGATTATTCCAATCTCTGTCTTCTCTAAAGCTTCTACCCTCTCCATATCACCACGGAGTTAATCCCTGATGCCTTAACAAATTACCTAACTCTCTAAAGATCGCTCTAGTACCATGGAGTTTATCCCTGAAGCCTTAACAAATTACTTATCATCCTGTCCTTTTTTTAATCAGTGTTTTCCAGATGTCTCTTTCTTCTTCCATTCTGCAAAAAATGGTTCAAATGGCTCTGAGCACTATGGGACTCAACTGCTGAGGTCATTAGTCCCCTAGAACTTAGAACTAGTTAAACCTAACTAACCTAAGGACATCACAAACATCCATGCCCGAGGCAGGATTCGAACCTGCGACCGTAGCGGCCTTGCGGTTCCAGACTGCAGCGCCTTTAACCGCACGGCCACTTCGGCCGGCTCCATTCTGCAGACAACCTCCACAAACCTTATCTTATGTCCACCTAATTTTTAAGATTCTTCTTTAGTACCACATCGCAAATGTTTCAGTTATCTTCTGTTCGAGTCCTCTCTCGGGACTTTGTGTGTGTGTGTGTGTGTGTGTGTGTGTGTGTGGAGTCTTTAGCGTAAGTTAGTTTAAGTAGTGTGTAAGTCTAGGGACTGATGAAATGGCTCTGAGCACAATGGGACTTAACTGCTAAGGTCATCAGTCCCCTAGAACTTAGAACTACTTAAACCTAACTAACCTAAGTACATCACACACATCCATGCCCGAGGCAGGATTCGAACCTGCGACCGTAGCGGTCGCGCGGTTCCAGACTGTAGCGCCTAGAACCGTTCGGCCACCCTGGCTGGCTAGGGACTGATGACCTCAGCAGTTTGGTCCCATAGGAATTTCCACACATTTGAACGTTTATCTTCTGTTCCAGTTTTCCCACTGTCAATGGTTCACTGTCATAAAATTTTATGCTCCAAAATTAAGTTTTCGGACATTTTTTCCAGAAATTAAGGCCTGTGTTTGACACCAGTATACTTCTCCTGGCCAGGAATACCCTCTTCGCCTGTGCCAGTCTGCTTTTCATATTCTTCTTGCTCCATTTGTCATGGGTCTATTTTGCTTATTTTCCTTAACTTAGTATACACTTTAAATTTTTCACTATTCTTATTTCTCCTATTCATCATTACATTTGTCTTTTTCCTGTTTAGTCTCAGTACATATTCTGTACTCATTAGTCTGCAGCTCGTGGTCTTGTAGCAAGCATTGCTGCCTCTGGATCAAGGAGTCCCAGGTTCGATTCCTGGCTGGGTTGTGGGATTTTCTTTGCTTGGGGACTGGATGTTTGTGTTGTCCTCAGCATTTCATCATTATCTGTCAAAGTGGCGAGATTGGACTGTGGAAAGATTGGGACTTTGGTTGTGGGGTGCTCAGTGGTGCGGTTATCAGCGCCTGTTCGAACAGCATCATTATCATCTTAGATTGTTCATTTTATTCAACACACCCTGTAGTTTTTTCTCACTTTCATCCAAATAGCAACACCATCAGCGAATCTTATCATTGGTATAATTTCAACATGAACTTTAATTCTTTAACCTTCCTTTTATTTCCTTCATTGCTTCTTCGATGTATAGTTTGAACAATGGGGCTGAAAGACTGAACCCCTATCATAATTCCATTCTTATCCTATTGTACCCTCGTGGTTTATGTACATATTGTATGTCACTCGTCTTTACCTGTAGCTTCCTCTCACTTTTCTCTAAACTTCGAACATCTTGCATCATTTCACATAATCGGTTTTCTAGATTGACAAATGCTATGAGCGTTATCTTGATTTATCTTCAGTCTTGCTTCCACTATCAAGCTCAAAAGCAGAACTGCCTCTCTGGTGATCTACGTTTCCCAAACCAAACCTGTTCGTCATCTAACAGATCGTCATTTTCCTTTTCCATTCTTTTGTACGTTGTTCTTGCCATCAGGTTGTATGCACAAGATGCATTTCCTTATTCAGATTTTCTACCTACCCTACCATGTTCAAACTTCCGGCATTCGACGCCCCGACACGTAGAACGTTATCCTTTCGTTGATTATTCCATCTTTTTCTCATAATCATCTCTCCCTTGACATACCCTCCTGGAGACCTGAATGGGGGACTTCAAATGGCTCTGAGCACTATGGGACTTAATTTCAGAGGTCATTAGTCCTCTAGAACTTAGAACTAGTTAAACCTAACTAACCTAAGGACATCACACACATCCATGCCCGAGGCAGGATTCGAACCTGCGACCGTAGCGATCGCTCGGTTCCAGACTGCAGCGCCTAGAACCGAACGGCCACTCCTGCCGGCCGTTCGGTATTAGATTTGAATTTTTTTTTTCTTGAAGTTCGCATTGCACATGAGGAATTCCACGTCGAAAACTTAAGAATTCCTTGGATGTGAGGATACAATTGCAGCGCCTTTTTTCGTTAGAACGAATATGGTATCTGTGAGCTGTGGCAACGTGTGGTTAAACCTCTCTACATAGCGAGTAGAAGAGGAAGTGCTCGTTAACACAGGTAGCACAGGACAGGTGGCGCGCCCGCAAACTACGAGCAGCACTGTCGCTTGAGAAATGAGAACCGCCGTGGTGCGTTTCTGTATAGGACTGTCTACTTTGTGTGCTTCCTTTGTGGTTTTGCTAACGGTGTTGTGTCGGAAACGTTGAAGACATCCAGTCACCTGTTATGACTTCTCTCTATCCGTGTTGATATAAGGAGAAGAAGGAAAAAATCTACATGTTAGTTGCAGCGTACAGACCCAGTTACAGAGAAAATAAAGGAAATATGTTTCAGATATATGAAGAACGGAGCTGAACTTTTAAAATCAGTGACAACAGTTCCTCCAAAAGACAGAGATATGAGTCGAAACTGATTAGTGTGCGGCTCATGATTCGCAGGGGAACTTCTTACAAAAACGAAAATGTTTATCGTCGGCGGTAAACAAGTTGAAATTACGTGGGAAAAAATAGTCTCTAAAAGCCGGAGTTGTTCCCCTGTTATTTCCTTGTTTGCCGTAATATCTTTTTAAGATATTACTGAAAAGAAAATTGCCAGTAAAGCACTCACGAAAAGGTCAGAATATTGTAAAGGAGAGAAAGTTGTGATGTGCGCCAGTGTTTCTTCAGTCGAGGAAAATATACAGAACAAATCAATGCCGGACGCAGCAATAATTTCAGTAAAAAGAACACACACGTGTAAGAAACTGGAAATTGTGTGATTACGTGAGGATATGGGAACAGAGAATTCCGAAATAACTCTACTGCAAAAGCTGCTCACTTCTTAAAAACACAAGACGAGTGAATGAGACCTTGTACAATTTATATCATTCCAAACTCAGTAAGAAGCATAGCTGACACATGGTAAATGATAAATAATACATCACTGCAGTATGATAATGTATTTGTTATTGACATCCTACTTTTGAAAACTAAGTCGTCCAAAGGATACATATATTGCTTTTATCACGGATTGTTACCACTTCCTTACGAAATAACTCAGAAATTTACTAAACAGTCTCAAATAGGCAAACGTAATTAATACATATTCATTGGAAGCAACTGGGAATTATTACAAGATAAAAATAAACGCATAGGTATGCTGCTTTTTCACGAAAATAAGCTCCAATAAAAGCTGCCGTTCAGTTGAACTTGGCTCAAACTGAACTATTCCGTTAATTTAGGGAAATATAATCCAGACGATTCTAAGGGTAAACTTTCAAATCACGCCTTTCTGCTCCGTAGCTCGAATCAACTTTTTGCAGTGTATGTAAGCCGTAACTAAACTTCTCGAGCAACGTGGAACAAGAATTAGTGTATTATCTTCTGATGACAGTCATCCGAATAAACAGGTCTGGTGGTGTCTTGGAACTGATGGCATAAAAAATAACGTGTTTTATACCAAATCCAATTGACGAAATCAGAACGTGATAATTTTCACACACCATTTATGTAATAAAATGCGTAAGAAATAATTTTTGTGATAAAAGAAATATACTCCTTAATGACGAGTGTGTCACTCATAACTTTGTCAAGGAACTGATCGCAAGGATAACTGTCCTGAATTGATGAAATTGAGAATTTGCCACAAATTAACTTGAACTCAGTTGCATCTGACGCCATTTCCACGAAGCAACTTTAAGAATAGCTTTGCATTGCTCAATAACTCAGTAGTCAATGGCAAAATATTGTCGAGGGGAAAATAAGCCACGAGATTAGATGGCACCGAGTCAACAAATCTAAACTGATTAATCGTTACATAAAGGCCTCAAAAAATGTCGAAGTCTTCCTGGAAACTAATCAAAACCACCTGGCAACTGATGTCCGCTGAGGTACATTAATTAAACCCACATATTTTACATTCAATTATATAAGATCCGGTTCGTTAACCATGTTCGTGCATTGAAATTGCCATGGGTTACAAGCGGAGCAGCTAACATCTCGCGGCAGAATCAGTCAACTAGAGGAGTCAACACACTTTCTCTTCTTCTCCCTATGCTCTCTCGCGGCGGAACCGGTGAACTAGAGGAGTCAACACACTTTCTCTTCTTCTCCCTATGTTCTCTCGCAGCGGAACCGGTCAACTAGAGGAGTCAACACACTTTCTCTTCTTCTCCCTACGCTCTCTCGCAGCGGAACGGGTCAACTAGAGGAGTCAACACACTTTCTCTTCTTCTCCCTATGCTCTCTCGCAGCGGAACCGGTCAACTAGAGGAGTCAACACATTTTTTCTTCTCCCTATGCTCTCTCGCGGCGGAACCGGTCAACTAGAGGAGTCAACACACTTTCTCTTCTTCTCCCTACGCTCTCTCACAGCGGAACCGGTCAACTAGAGGAGTCAACACACTTTCTCTTCTTCTCCCTATGCTCTCTCGCAGCGGAACCAGTCAACTAGAGGAGTCAACACACTTTCTCTTCTTCTCCCTATGCTCTCTCGCGGCGGAATTGGTCAACTAGAGGAGTCAACACACTTTCTCTTCTTCTCCCTATGCTCTCTCGCGGCAGAATCGGTCAACTAGAGGAGTCAACACACTTTCTCTTCTTCTCTCTATGCTCTCTCGCGGCAGAACCGGTCAACTAGAGGAGTCAACACACTATCTCTTCTACTCGCCATGCTCTCTGGTATCCACAACCAGATACAACGCTGCTTGTTTGGAGAGTGCAGCGCGGGGCAGTCGTGGGCTGTTGTTTGGAGTTGGCCGGAGCCATTAAAGACGCCGTGCTTCATTACAGAGGCGCCGCAGTAAGTGCTCAGGCTGCGTACATGAATAATGCTTAATGTCGACGCTAGTGTTGGAAACGTCATCCCAGACTGAACCGTTTCAGAACCCTTAGTGTTATTACAATCTTGCAGCATGAGTTCATTATTCTGAAAGGGCATGAATAAAAAAAAATGTTGCGTGCTAGTGTGCTGTGCTTTCAGAATTTTATCGAACGATTATTAAACAATCTGCTTGCAACCTGAAGAAAGAAGAGGTACAAGCTATCAAGAGGCTTAAGGCCGACAGTAGTATATTGTTACTGCCTGCCGATAAGGGAAATGCAACCGTCGTAATGAACACCGAAGATTATGAGCTGAAGATCCGGGACCTCTTAGGTCCCACGACGTACCGAAAACTAAGCGCATATCCGACGCAGCGTACCACATGGAACACGGATCGGTTAATCAAGGCATCTTCTCTGCCGGCGTACATACAGAGGAAGCTGCGAAACACAGTTCTACTGTCTCGTCTGTATGGATAACTTTCCACTGCCGACCAGAGTGGCCGAGCGGTTCTAGGCGCTACAGTCTGGAACCGCGCGGCCACTACGCTCGCAGGTTCGAATCCTGCCTCGGGAATGGATGTGTGTGATGTCCTTAGGTTAGTTAGGTTTAAGTAGTTCTAAGTTCTAGGGGACTGATGACCTTAGAAGAAGTTAAGTCTCATAGTGCTCAGAGCCATTTGAACCATTTAACTTTCAACTGAGACCTATTGTTAGCGGTCCTGGGTGACCGACGTATAAACTGGCGAAAAACTTGGCGTCTCTGATCCAGCCGCAAGTGGTGAAGACTGACACATACATAAAGGACTCAGGACAAAAAAATGGCTCTGAGCACTATGGGACTTAACATCTGAGGTCATCAGTCTTCTAGAACTTAGAACTAGTTAAACCTAACTAACCTAAGAACATAGCACCCATCCATGCCCGAGGCAGGATTCTAACCTGAGACCGTAGCGCCTAGAACCGCTCGGCCACACCGGCCGGCGACTCAGGACATTTCATTAAGAAGCTGAAGAAACTAAAACATGCACCGAACGACATCCTGGTCAGATACGATGTTGTTTCTTTGTTTACTCTCTGTAGCACATCAGTCCCATTTTCACGCAAGACATCGCCAAGCTCTTTCATGCATGTCTCACCGCGAGTTTTTCACGTGGAATGTCAACCTCTATGAACAGCAGCAACGCGTCGCCGTGGGTAGCCATCTTAGTTCAGTGGTGGCCAGCTTCTTCATGGAACATTTTGAAGCACAGGCACTGGATTTGGCGCCTTGTAAACCTAAAGTGCGGTACAGACACGTAGATCATACCTTTGATGCGCGGAACCATGGTCACAAACAGCTTCCTGAGACACTTGAACAGCCTCCACGCCAGCATAAAATTTACCAGGGAAGCAGAAAAGGACAAACACCTACCAATTCTCGACGTGCTGGGCCCAAGCGACGGTGGAAACGTGGGAGACGAGGTGTATCGAAAACAGACGCTCACGGACCGCTACCTCCACAAACTGTCAAACCACCACCCTAGCCAGAAAAGAGGCATGATTAATACGCTTGTTACTGCCACACATTCCCAGAGTGAGGGACAGTATCGGCCGTATGTTGCGCAAACACGGCGTAAAGACTATTTACGTACCGACAAAGCAGATCAAAGAGTGTCTCAGATCGGCAAAGGAGAAAGGACCCACTTGCAATGTCGGGAATATACCGCATACAGTGCACATGCGCAAAAGTTTATGTCGGAATGACTGGACGATCAATCAACACCAGGATCACACAACATAAACGACATTGGAGGGTCGGAAAGAAATCGGCCGTGGCAGATCTCGCGCTGTGTGAGACCGACCACGTAGTACAGTTCGCCGACACGGAAGTTCTGGCTGTAGAGAAGAACTATCACACCCGCTTGTTCATAGAAGCTGTGGAAATACACAAACACGAGAATAGCTTCAGCAAGAAAGAAGAAAGCATCAAGGTAAGCGGATTCTGGACTCTCGTGCTGCAGCGATGTCGGGAAAAATCATCAGACAAACGTCGGCCAAAGAACCCGAGACAGAAGACCACTGGCAGTATGTAAATTTTATTAACTAGCGTACATGTCGTCGTCCAAAAGGAGAGGTGCTATTCTTAGAGAAATGGGGCAAAAAAAAAGAGGAATCGCAAGAAGCTGTAAAATTGCTTTAAAGGAAGGACAAGTCTCACACCTTAATGCCTTTTCACGACCGTGGACTGTCAAATTAAGTTTTATGGATTTCGTCACTTAAAACTTCTGGGCTAATACGCCGTGCTAGATATATAAAACTCTCTCCTAAAATTTCCTCTCCGACTCCCTTGGCGGTGTGGCTCTTAGTCCGGCTGTGGCCGATTTGTTTACAGGGAATTTTGAGCAACGGGCGTTGCACACTGCCAGTAAAAGACCAGCACCGTGGTACCGTTACGTCGACGATACTTTCGTAGTGTGAACGCACGGTGCAGAGGAATTGTATGCCTTCCTGAGACATCTCTAATCAACCCGAAACTACAATTTAGTACGGAGACGGAGAATAATGGCCAACTGACTTGCTCGCGTGTGTCTCTTATCAAGTGAGGATACGGGACGTTGCGCTATAGGGTGCACGAAAAAGCCACGCACACTGGCCATTGCCTGCACAAAGATTCTGACTACCACCCCAACCAAAAAAGGTATGATTAAAACCTTGGTGGTCATGGTGGACAAAACTTGTGAACCGACTTATTTAAAAAATGAGCTTGAAATCTACGGTCGACATTCAAGAAAGATGGTTATTGGAACAAGGAGATAGATCGAGCACTTCGCAATAGGGAGAGAATCAGGATGGACGAGGACCAACGGTCACCCAAAGGGAAAGTTATCCTTCCGTTCATCAGTATGATTACAGATCGCATTGGGAAAGTGTTGAGCAAGTATAGTGTGGAAACTGGATCTGTTGATAAAATATCGATATAACGATATTTCTTCCAAAAATATCAATAAGTATAGGTGATATGTATTCCAGGATATATAGACATCAAAATGGCGATATCGAGTGCCGATGTGTGAAGGACTCTCACTGCTTTTGAGGTATCCTGATATCCAGTCTCTCTCTTTGACTGTGTGAAGCAAGCATATGTGGTACATGGGAAGAAGTATGTCCGATAGCACCAGGGGGAGGGGGGCGGATGTTTGCGGTGTGAATGACAAGATTTTCAATGTGAAGAAACAGCACACCAGTTGCCTTAAAAAACAATTTTTACCGCAACTTGTGTGTTATTCCTTCGATTCGTCATTCTAAAACAGTTGCTGAAAAGGATGAACAAAAATATAAATTCCGCGCGGGATTAGCCGAGCGGTCTAGGGGATGCAGTCACAGACTGTACGGCTGGTCCCGGCGGAGGTTCGAGTCCTCCCTCGGGCATGGGTGTTTGTCCTTTGAATAATTTAGGTTAAGTAGTGTGTAAGCTTAGGGACTGATGACCTTAGCAGTTCAGTCCCATAACATTTCACACACATTTGCACATTTGAAAAATATAAATGACTAGATTGGTCTCTGCGGTTGGCAGATACGTGTGAGGGGAAATGTTGACGGAACCGGCGCTTGGCGCTACCAACAGAAACTGTAGCTTTTAGCTCCACCACGTGGTTTTGACACAAGTGCTACGTCGCTGGCGTTGGCAGAAACGAAAAAAAAAATCATGGAAGTCGACATGAAGTGTTCCGGACAAATCCGATGCGTGACGAAACGGAACGAAGGATCCATCTGACGCCTCATATTGTTCCACTTACTTGCAGTTACCATTGTTAGCAAAGGGGCTATCACCAGGCGTGAACGTGCATCGTTTCCCTTTCAATTCTTGCTCGAAGGGGGATAGGAAGGCTGATAGTGTGTATCTAGTAATAAATCAATACATAAATATACAGCTCTAAGACCGGCAGCATATATACAATGTGAAGCCCGTACGTCGATACTTTTTGTTGTCCATATAAATCAATACTTTATCTCGGTGTACTGAGAGCCGGTATTGTTACTTTGTTAAATATTGATATATCAGACTCCCGATATTTTAAAAATACCAACAAGCCTGATGTAAGCTACCTTCAGACCCACCAGTAAAACAAAAGGATGTTTAAGATCGACAAAAGATATACGACATCCTTTGACTTCACCCTGTGTATATCAAATTCCTTGTAATTGGGGTCGGGTTTATATAGGTAACACAGAAGGAAGTTTCACAAGGTGCTACATAGCCACGAATATAAACAGTGATCCAGGTACTGTCAAATGTTTTTTATTCCAGTCTTTGACCACGATATAAAGTCTTTCGACAGTGACCGATTTCGATCAGTAATGACTAGTGGGCAGTCTATCTTTCAAAACAATACAGAGCTTCCTATCACGATATACTCTGATACAAACTGGGAATGTACAGATAAAATAAGGTGAAACGTACCTGTTCTACACCGTGTCCTAATGTGTTAAAACCATAATGGCATCATCAAAACATATAAATACACTAAGCAAAGCATCGTCACGTAGAATTAAAATATGGTGTAAAATAGGCCACATCGCCCACACAGTCTGATCTCACATTGCTTGCCTTTTACCTATGGGGTCATTTAAAGCAGCTCGTATATGCAGAGAAAATTGAAAACTGATTATCATCTCGAAGAAACGTGTGCCAACATTTCTGCAGAAATCCTTCTGCGAGTGCATGACGATAGGATTCAGCGCCTTGAAATGAGCGTTGACCGAAAGGGACATCGTGCTAAAGACATTCAATGACTGTTTTTTTATGGAGAACAGTCCCCCTCGTAATTCCAAGAAAAATGTTTTATAACTTTAGCACCATAACTGCTACTTCGAATTTGTTTGTAGGAATGTGCCTGTCGGAAAATGCTGATGTTATTTGATATATCACGTAACCGTGTTCCGAGTTAAAAATACCGACTTCGATTCAAAATAGCCGATTGCAAGATGGCGCCCATGTTGTGTATATACAGCAAAGGATAGATCACCTCACCATACCTTAGCGCAATGTTCAGGTCTCCCCATTCCTGCAGGGTTTTCGACATAGAGGGGTGTACTGCGACTTTTGACTCGCCCTGCACTTCCAGAGTCCTGCTCCTTCTGCTCCTGTTTTATCATGGTCTTAATCAGAAAAGCAATAAAATGATCAGGACCACAGTCTATTCCTGTTTTTAACCTTACATCTTGCACCTGAATTACCCGGTGCCTTAGCACTCTTACACATTCTGTAATGGATTTTAGGTCCCTTGACAGATTGACCCAAGTGTATTTACGTATATCTCTGTGCTGGGATGGGGCATTCATATGAGTACTCTTCTGAACCTTACACAAGTTAATCAGCCTCATTCCGTTACCGTTCTCTACAGCTTAATCATTTAATCTTTTCCCACTTCACCCATTTAAGTCCGTCATTATTAATAATTTGCTTCCATCCGTAAATTCGTCAACCACTTCTTGCAAGCCGTCGAATAAACTCGTCTTCATCTCGTCAGTTGCTGCTTTGTTAGTGTCATACACAAATTAATTCCAGTTTTCGTTCCATGAGTTTTTATTCTTACACTGACTATCCTTCACTCTCTTCCTTCCAATTAATTATTGCTTGTTTCCATTCTCGTTTATAAGAACTGCTTCTTATGATTTTGTCTTTCCACTTCGCCCCAAAACCAAATTCAGTTTGCAGTTACTTCTTGTCCAGATCGTTTCATTGTCGTTTCACTTATTAGCAGGATATCCATTTAATTACCACTAAATGACGTTAAGTCAACTTTCATATCTATATTACACTTACACTATGTGATCAAAAGTATCCGGACACCTGGCAGAAAATGACTTACAAGTTCGTGGTGCCCTCCATCGGCAATGCGGGAATTCAGTATGGTGTTGGCCCACCCTTATCCTTGATGACAGCTTCCACTCTCGCAGGCATACGTTCAGATGCTGGAATATTTGCTGGGGAATGACAGCCCATTCTTCACGGAGTGCAGAACTGAGGAGAGGTTGTAATTAACCTATTTTTACAGGTTATAACGTTAAGATTAGGGTCGCCACCGAGTCCAACCATACAACTAATCAAAGGTTTAACTGAGTCGGAAAATAAATTAATTCGATCACAGAGCAAAAACTCATAAAAATGCATACGTCATGATATCGCTCGCCGGCCGCGGTGGTCTCGCAGTTCTAGGCGCTCAGTCCGGAGCTGCGCGACTGCTACGGTCGCAGGTTCGAATCCTGCCTCGGGCATGGATGTGTGTGATGTCCGTATGTTAGTTAGGTTGAAGTAGTTCTAAGTTCTAGGGGACTGATGACCATTGATGTTAAGTCCCTTAGAGCTCAGAGCCATTTTTTTTTTTGGTATCGCTCATAGGGGATGCGATGTAATTAATAGTATTGCCCTTGCACTGTTCACGAGAATCAACCATTTAAAATAAAATAGCACATGCAAGAACACTGTGCAGTAGATCAGCTCCCAGCAACACATCTGAAAATAAGACTTAATCTAAGGCATTTGTTTTAAAATAAACTAACCACTGGACCTGTGCTTAGGTGCAAAAATGTAACCACGGAGCACGAGAGAAAATTGTAGATAAAATCATTTAATCCTAAGATATGGATGTGAGGCATGTACACAATTCCTGATAACATTAATTCCTAAAACATTAAAGAAAAGCATTCACCGTTATAATCTACACCTAAAATCATTGGTGTGAATCATTCATACATCTGCTGTTGCCTGATAACTGATCGCAATAATTCGTGAAACGGTACACGTTTCGCAGTACACCCGCGTGCCCACGTGTTTTGTGGAGACGCTATTTCTAGGTATCGTGGCCAAGTTGTAACAATATCACATCACACAATCATGAAGAGTTAACATTCTTTAAAACAAACATGATATCGGACAGTTAGTGATGACGGTAGCCCGACAAACTCATCCACGTGGTTGGCCCCCCCTCGGACGAAAGATACATAAAGCAAGGAAATTTTAAGAGAAGGTGAAGCTATTACTATTTAAGAAAATAAAAGCTCATACAGTCACAGCTGAAGGCAAACAGATATTCATACAGAAGCGAGTGCTCACTTCTCATCGACACCTTTGTGTGGCGCTCTTCCGGCGGATCCATTTACTAAAAGAAAAATCCGCCCTAGTTTTGCATTCCTTGCTGCGACAAGGCAAAGCAATCTTTCAGAGTTGAAAAGCGAGACCAAAAGCTAACAGCTCTCCTCTCGCCAAGTAACAACGCGCCACGCGGTCAGTCTAACTCACCCTTCTTCGACTGGAGCACAGCTGTGGACGCTTCCCGTACCGGCGGCAGACTGCCTCGCTTTTTCTTCTCCAGCCTCTTCCACCCTCCGCGTGGCTCGGAAAACCCAAAGACTCCATTTCCGCTACCAAC
This sequence comes from Schistocerca nitens, assembly GCF_023898315.1. Taxonomy (NCBI): domain Eukaryota; kingdom Metazoa; phylum Arthropoda; class Insecta; order Orthoptera; family Acrididae; genus Schistocerca; species Schistocerca nitens. The sequence continues at coordinate 114,541,443 of NC_064624.1, forward strand.
CTAACGCAGGTGGATTTCTCACAAGTAGCGCAAACCTCTTTGCCTACTTGACCACTACGAGAGTTGGCTATTCTGTACAACTGCTGCTGAATCTGTATGACTATCGCAGACTTTCTCTAGCAGACTACGCCACCCTCTACCAACGACACATAAACACAGTCATTCAATCACACCACTATGAGAGTTACAAACAAGGAACAGAAAGAGAAATGCTAGAGAAAATGGGCTACCGGACTAATGAAAGGTGGCTACAGGACCCTTTCAAGTTATCGATGTCGGTCGATAAGGCCTGGCACGAAGACGCCGTTCCAAAACATCCCAAAGGTGTTCTATAGGATTGTGGTTAGGACTCAATGTAGGCCAGTCTATTACAAGAAATTTACTGTCATGTAACCACTCCGCCATAGGCCGTGATTTATAAATAGGTGCTCGATCGTGTTGAAAGACGCAATCGTCATTCCCGAATTTCTCTTCAACAGTGGGAAGCAAGAAGGTGCTTAAAACATCAATGCAGGCCTGTGCTGTGACACTGCCACGGAAAACAAGGGGTGCCAGCTCCCTCCATTATAAACACGACCACACCATAACACCACCGCCTCCAAATATTAATGTTGGCACTACACACGACCGGCCGCTGTGGTCGAGCGTTTCTAGGCGCTTCAGTCTGGAACCGCGCGACCGCTTCGGTGGCAGGTTCGAACCCTACCTCAGGCATAGATGTGTGTGATGTCCTTAGGCTAGTTAGGTTTAAGTAGTTCTAAGTTCTAGGGGACTGATGACCTCAGAAGTTAAGTCCCATAGTGCTCAGAGCCATTTGAACCACACGCTGGCAGAAGACGCTGGAGGAAACTGACAGCATGAATCCTTAAGGGCTGTGGATAAATCCATAAAATTACTAGGGGGTGGAAATCTCTTCTGAACAGCACGTTGCAAGGCAGTCCAGATATTTAGGGAGTTTGGTGGCCAACGCAAGTGTTTAAACTCAAAAGATTGTTCCTGGGACCACTCTGCAGCAATTCTGAACGTGTGGGGTGTCGTATTGTCCTGCTGGAATTGCCCATGTTCGTAGGAATACACAATTGACATGAATTGATGCAGGTGGTCAGACAGGATGTTTACGTGCGCTTCAGCTGTCAGAGTCGTATCTAGTCGTATCCGGAGTCCCACATGACTTCAGCTGCACACGGCCCAGACCATTACACAGCCTCCACGAGCTTCAACAGTCCCCTGCTGACATACAGGATCCATGGATTCACGAGGTTGTCTCCATAGCCATACACGTCCATCCGCTCGATACAATTCCAAACGGTACTCGTCCGTACAGGCCTCATGTTTCCGGTCATCAACGATCCACTGTCGGTGTTGACGGGCCAGGCGAGGCGTAAGGGTTTGTGTCGTGTGGTGATCAAGGGTACACGAGTGGGTCTTCGGCTCCGTAAGCCCATATGAATGATGTTCCGTTGAATGGTTCGCATGCTGACACTTGTTGATGGGCCAGCATCAAAATCTGCAGCAAGATACGGAAGGGTTGCACTTCTGTCACGTTGAACGATTCTCTTCAGTCGGCGTTGGTACTGTTCTTGCGGGATCTTTTTCCGGCGGCAGCGATGTCGGAGATTTGATGTTTTACCGGATTCCTGATATACACGGTACACTCGTGAAATGGTCATCCGGGAAAATCCCCACTTCATCGCTACCTCGGAGATGCTGTGTACCATCGCTCATACCCCAACCATAACGCGACCTTCAAACTCACGTAAATCTTGATATCCTGCCAAAGCAACAGTAACCGACCTAGGGACCGATGACCGTAGCTCCAACCAGTAACCGACCTAACAACTGCGCCAGACACTTGTTGTCTTATACAGGCGTTGCCGACCGCAGCGCCTATTCTGCCTTTTTACATATCTTTGCATTTGAATACGGAAGCCTATATCAGTTTCTTTGGCGCTTCAGTGTATGTTATGGGAAATATTTCAGATCCTGTCATATTAAATGACAAATGTGTCATTGCTATGTAAGAACATAATGTAAATAGACTTATATTACTGCTATATATGTACAGTTATCATTTTGTAGAAATAGATGTACATACAATCGTTTGTTCCTGTGTATCAAATGCCACGGGTGACGTGTTGTTAACCCGAAAAACCGATTTTGGCAAATAAAATAGTTCTAATGCAGCTCATGGTGTATTGAAGACGTCTTTCTATAAACTTTGTTTCCTCTTTATCAGACGTGACGTATTTCTTATTTGCCTAAGAAATTACGAGTTCCGCGTTACGACGGCAAACCACTTCAAGATCAAACCAGACAGGTGTTGTAAGTACTCCGAAAATAGTGCAACGTCGTCGTGCAACTGCGATTCTACCTAGATAAATTGCTACAGTTGCATTAAAAAGAAAAGGAAAAAACGTCGATATCTGTTTCTCTGTAATTAAACTAAACTCTGCCCGAACTGGTCATAAAGCCCCAACGGTACCGACCGGTCGCCGTGTCATCCTCGGCCAACAGGCCTCACTGTATGCGGATATGCAGGACCATGTGGTCAGCACGCAGCTCTCCAGATTAAGAGACCGGAACCGCTGCTTCTCATTCAAGTACCTCCTCAATTGGCCTCGAAAGGGCTGAGTGGTCCCCGCTTTCCAACAGCGTTCGGTAGACCGGATGGTCACCCATCCAAGTGCTAGCCCAGCCCGACTTTGGTGATGTGACGGGAAGCGGTGCTACCACTGCGGCAAGGCCGTTGCCTTCTCTGTAAGTAATTAGCAATGAAAATACGCCAAGTGCCGCTTAGTGAGTGCTTCCTCACAATTCACCCAGTGGAAACGATATTACGACATTGTATACGGCTTCGGAAGCAGGTGAGGTGCAGAGCTTAGCCTAATCGCCCCTTACATCGGACAACACGTGTGTGCTCCAGAGCTGAGCGACGCAGCACACAGGGAGCCGCGCTGCCGCCGAGCGCTCACCTCGCAGTCGTCCGCCAGGTAGTCGTAGCTGGTGGTGAACTCCCCCGTGTAGGCCGTCTCGTTGGCAGCCTCGTCCAAGATCAGCGACACGTTCACCACCATCCCCGGGTATTCCCCGTCGTCGCAGGCGCCAAAGTCCACGGCCTTCATAGCGTACGGGCCCTGCCGGGCACAAACAATACATTGCAAGGGCTCTTCAGGCACTCGTGTCGACACAACGAATGTTGTCCTGAAACCAAGTGCTGACAAAACAATACGTTGGTGCTTCATCTGCACTAATATATAGGATGATTTCTGCACCATGTACAAGCTCTAGGGATTGACTGAACAGAGGATACAGACCAGAAAACGTCTAATTAACTTATGCCCGGAAGTGTATGGTTTCTATGCTAGAGGCCATTTACTCAACCGTACGAGGGTCGTTCAATAAGTAATGCCCTACATTTCTTTTCTCACAACGTATTTGTTGTTAAGAGTCAGAATTTGGTGACACTAAGAGAGCGATTATAATTAAACTTTCAAAACGCTGTAGAAATAACACCTCTGGTCACAATTACGTCAATTTGCAACGGAATATTATCGGAAAAGGAGGAAAACGTACGGCAGAAGAAAAAAAATTGTGTGAAGATTGATCAGTAGATGGCGCTGTATGTGTCAGAATACGTAAATGAAAACACCTGCCATGCGCACGACCCAGTGAAGTCGGTGTAAACACGCCGGGTGCACGGCTTTTCCTCCTTCCGCATCTGCAACGTTCGCCGTGACTGTCTCAGTGCAGGATCGCGCTCTGCTAGTAAAGCTGCATTACAAGAACGATGGCTGTGCACACGTCGCTCTGCAGAAGCCACAGCAGTGCAGGAGGAGACGAGTGGTGGAGTGCAAACGTGTGGTGCACGGAGAACTGCCAGAACGTTGGGCGTACCCGTGAGCACGGCGCGTAAACAAAACATTCTTCTTTGCTATCCATTCAGAATTTTCCATGTGCCCGAGTTGCTTCCTGTTGCCCTGCCAGCAATAGAGACCTTTGCTTTAGAATTTCTTGCTCGCACAGAAGTGGTCAATGATTGACCGTGGAAGATTTTGTGGACAGACGAAGCCCACTTCCATCTGACAGGATGTGTCAGTACACAGAATTGTCGAATATGGGCAACGGAAAATCCACACGCAAACCAACCAGTACCACTTCATCCTGAAAAGGTCTCTGTGTGGTGCGGGTTTACGGCATCGTTTTTCATAGGGCCATAATTTTTGGAAGAGACAGGTGCTTCCGGTCCTGTTACCTATACCGTCACTGCTAAGCACTACGCGTGTCTTTCGCGCAACCGCGTCATTCCAGCTCTCCAACAGCGTGGATCTGTGGACAAAATCATTTTTATGCAAGATGGCACACCTCCGCACACTGAAAATCCAATTAAGCAGCTGCTGAGGCGCCATTTCGGAAATGCTAGAATTATCAGCCGCCATTTCCCTACAGTCTGGCCGTCTCTATCACCTGATCTTGATCCGTATGATTTCTGGCTGTGCGGCTGTCTGAAAGATGTTGCGTTCAGTGTTCCGACTGGAAACTTAGCTGCACTGAAGGCACGCATTGCGCAACACATTCTGAACGTGACCCCGGAAACACTTTGAAGAGTTGTGGAACATGCTGTTTCTCGATTTCAACTGAAACGGTAGACAGCATATTGAACACGTTTTGCACCAGTCACAAGGAAATTAATAATCCGATTTCATTATGATTGGTGCTGTTTATGCGGTTATTGTCATCAGGACAATTAAAAACTGATTTTTCCCAATCCATGTGATATGACCTTGCCTTGGTGGATGGGCTTACGTAATGAACAGTATGACACCTATACACCCATGCACATTGAGCAGTACACTTTGTTTGACGTCAAACCCACACCTTAGGCTTTGTTGTATGATTCATTTGTAGTCAACCTCCATTAAACAATGGCGCTTACAGCGCCATTTATTGCTACATTCTGTAACTATTTATTTTTCTTCTACGATAGGTTTTCCCCCTTCTCCGTTAATATTCCGTTGCAATTTGACCTTATTCGGACCAGTGGTGTTATTTCTAAAGTGTTTTGAATGTTTAACTTTAATTATAGTCACCCTGTACATGAACTTGTCTTGTCCAAGTCCTACTTTTCTACATTGTCTCCATCACGTTCTATGGCTGCACGCCATCGTTGTGGAAGAGCATGTATTCCCTGCTATTAAAAGCTCTTGTCCTGTAGGCGTAGCCATGTTTTCACTGCATGACTGTCACTCTCGTCATCTTCAAAGTCTGTACCCCATACAGAGTCTTTAGGCGGCCCAAAGAGATGCAAGTCCGAGGATGCCAGGTCTGGATGCGACAATGAACCCAATTTGGCGATGTTTTCCCGGGTTCTCACACTTGTGTGTGGGCGTGCATTATCGTGTTGGAGCAAGGTTTATACTGGATTCTTGTCCGATCGAACACATCCGAAACGGTTCTGGAATTTATTCGAAGTCTTCACGTACGCCTCTGAATTGATGGTTAACCGTCTTGGAATCACATCCACGAGAATAACATCATCAAAATCTCAGAAGACTGTCACCATGACTCTTCCAGCAATGATGGTTGTCTTGATTTTTCTTTTTTGTCGTGAATGAGGACGATGTCACTCCATGGACTGCCTTTTTGTTTCTGGCGCAAAGTGGTGCATCCAGCTTTTGTCCCCCGTAACGATCCATGACAGAAGTGTGTCTCCGTCGGTTTCCAAACGCTCCTACAATTCAGATGAAATGGTCTTTCTATGAATCTTGTGGCCCGCTGTGAGCATTCGTGGAACCCTTCGAGAGCACCTCTGACTATCTGAGAGTCTCCATCATTGCAGACGCACTTCCAATGCTGACCGACAACTGTAGAGCCAGTTGTAGAGTTGTGATGCGTCGGTCGGCACGAATAATGGCATCCACATGATTCAGCATGTCTTGATCAGTGGCTGCTACAGGACGTCCCGAGCGGGGCTGATCGTGGAGCTCTGTTTCTGCATTTCCCGAGGCTCTAACTTTCTTTACCCATCACGCAACTGTGCTCCTATGAACTGCAGCATCGCCAAACACTGCAAACAAATGTTTATTGATGTTCACCACGGTTTCTGTTTCTGCACACAAGAATTCAGTAACAGCACGCTGCTTGTAACGTGGGTTGTATGTAGAAGCCATTTTGACGCTCTACTACGGCTCTGCCACTTGCCAGAACGGTTCGAAACCTCCCGGCGCAGGGAACAAACATCAAATGTGAAGCACCCACTAGGACGTTTGTGTATTTTAAAAATTTTAAAGAAATGTGGGACGTTAGTTACTGAGCTACACTCGTACATTGTTGCAGAGACTGAGGTATAATACGCGCTGTCGCATGTAGCCACAGTTACAAAATGTTTTGGAAACGTTTCCCATGTGCCTCATCTCATCCGTGTACGCGCTGTAGCGTGCTCTGTGTGACACGTCCGCACTGGCCAGGCTGCACCCGGACAGTGTCACAGGCAGCACGGATGCACTGCTCCAGCGTCTCCACATCTGGAGTGGGCTCTGCCTACGTGATGCTACTGAGATGACCCCCTAACCAGAAATCGCACGGGTTGAGGTCCGGTGAAAGAGCAGGCCATGCGACTGGAACCACGCCGCCTCAGTGTGACCCACCAACAATGGAGGACAAGGCTGAGACGCGTCCGGGCGTTGGCGGCGATGTTAGCTGGAGCATCTGCATGTAGTAGCCGTATAATCCTTCGAATCATCAACGGCACTTCTTCCAGCAGGGGGGATAAAGTCAGCCACAAGAAGTTCCGGCCTGTTATGTGTCTTGGAAGGAAGATCGATCCCAAAATACGGTCGCCAGTTATTCCGGCCCACACATTCCGGCTGCACCGATGCTGATCATTCGCTGTCACCATACCCTGCAGGTTCTGCATAATATGCCACAGATGACTGTCCCGAAAGTTGATGATGCCACTCTGCGTAAAGGTGGCCTCATCTGTGAATAGGATGGATGACACAAATCCCGGAATCGTGGTTGCCAGTCGGAGAAACCAGTGACAAAGCTGATCCCGACGTGGAAAGTCTGTCGCTAGTAAGCCCTGCACACGCTGTAAGTGATAAGGGTAGCAACAGTTGTCATCGAGAATGTCCCACACGGTCGTCTGACGCACCCTGTAATGGAGGGGTGGGGGGTGGGGGGGGGGCAACTTTATGGTACGGACACGGCAGTCGCCCTCCACAGCGTTAGTCACATTTTCCTCCAAGTCTGGTGTCCAAACATTTGGGGTACGTCCTTCATGATTTCTAGCTTCCTGAAACGACCCCGTCTCAGACAAACGGCGAAACACTGTTGCAAACATTGAGAGCTGTGCCAGAATGAGATTTTCGCTCTGCAGCGGAGTGTGCGCTGATATGAAACTTCCTGGCGGATTAAAGCTGTGTGCCGGACCGAGACTCGAACTCGGGACCTTTTCCTTTCGCGGGCAAGTGCTCTACCAACGTAGCTACCCAAGCACGACTCACGCCCCGTCCTCACAGCTTTACTTCTGCCAGTTTCATTGAGAGCTGTGGTTGTTGGCGGGAACAGATCTGATACAACGTTACTTCCAGCAGCCCGTTGCTATTTGCCTTTCCGTAAGTAGACACCATGTCGGCAAGCTGTCGATTCGAATATAGGAGCATTGTGAATAACGCTCCATCACGTCCACTACACGGTAAATCAAGAGAAGTGAATCGGACACAACGTTACCAATTACTGTGGCTTGAGAGGGCGCTAGGGCATGACATACGAGGAACAGTACCACCCTCTAGGAGGAAACCATGCGTACTGTGGCTGCATGCTACAGTGCGTATTAGACCGCATTCTCTGTAACAAAATACGATTCAGTAAGTGACCTCTAGCATGGAAACCATGCCTTTCTGTACATAAGTTCGTTACACTATTTTTGTTCCGTATCCTCTCATCGATCAATCCCTAGAGTTTGCACATGGTGGTAAAAATCACCCTATATAAACGAGAAACGTTGTCTAACATTGTTCTCAAAAATCTCTAGTAGTTTACCTCAAATTTTTACACAAGGCTCTTATAAGCGATTGAAAGAACATAGGCTACACATTTTCTTAAACAACAATGCACATATTTTTCTGTTAAAACCGAGTCCGAGAAAGAAAGAGCTGTTCTGTGTTATGAAAAGTGTGGCTTCGACTCCTTTCTCTCAGATGGCTTCTGTTACGGTAGCAGAATGTTTAAACCATTATACAAAATTTTTATCCCTCATATATTGTTTCTCAGGGAATATACCCTCCTGGAAATTGAAATAAGAACACCGTGAATTCATTGTCCCAGGAAGGGGAAACTTTATTGACACATTCCTGGGGTCAGATACATCACATGATCACACTGACAGAACCACAGGCACATAGACCAGGCAACAGAGCATGCACAGTGTCGGCACTAGTACAGTGTATATCCACCTTTCGCAGCAATGCAGGCTGCTATTCTCCCTTGGAGACGATCGTAGAGATGCTGGATGTAGTCCTGTGGAACGGCTTGCCATGCCATTTCCACCTGGCGCCTCAGTTGGACCAGCGTTCGTGCTGGACGTGCAGACCGCGTGAGACGACGCTTCATCCACTCCCAAACATGCTCAATGGGGGACAGATCCGGAGATCTTGCTGGCCAGGGTAGTTGCATAACACCTTTTAGAGCACGTTGGGTGGCACGGGATACATGCGGACGTGCATTGTCCTGTTGGAACAGCAAGTTCCCTTGCCGGTCTAGGAATGGTAGAACGATGGGTTCGATGACGGTTTGGATGTACCGTGCACTATTCAGTGTCCCCTTGACGATCACCAGTGGTGTACGGCCAGTGTAGGAGATCGCTCCCCACACCATGATGCCGGGTGTTGGCCCTGTGTGCCTCGGTCGTATGCAGTCCTGATTGTGGCGCTCACCTGCACGGCGCCAAACACGCATACGACCATCATTGGCACCAAGGCAGAAGCGACTCTCATCGCTGAAGACGACACGTATCCATTCGTCCCTCCATTCACGCCTGTCGCGACACCACTGGAGGCGGGCTGCACAATGTTGGGGCGTGAGCGGAAGACGGCCTAACGGTGTGCGGGACCGTAGCCCAGCTTCATGGAGACGGTTGCGAATGGTCCTCGCCGATACCCCAGGAGCAACAGTGTCCCTAATTTGCTGGGAAGTGGCGGTGCGGTCCCCTACGGCACTGCGTAGGATCCTACGGTCTTGGCGTGCATCCGTGCGTCGCTGCGGTCCGGTCCCAGGTCGACGGGCACGTGCACCTTCCGCCGACCACTGGCGACAACATCGATGTACTGTGGAGACCTCACGCCCCACGTGTTGAGCAATTCGTCGGTACGTCCACCCGGCCTCCCGCATGCCCACTAAACGCCCTCGCTCAAAGTCCGTCAACTGCACATACGGTTCACGTCCACGCTGTCGCGGCATGCTACCAGTGTTAAAGACTGCGATGGAGCTCCGTATGCCACGGCAAACTGGCTGACACTGACGGCGGCGGTGCACAAATGCTGCGCAGCTAGCGCCATTCGACGGCCAACACCGCGGTTCCTGGTGTGTCCGCTGTGCCGTGCGTGTGATCATTGCTTGTACAGCCCTCTCGCAGTGTCCGGAGCAAGTATGGTGGGTCTGACACACTGGTGTCAATGTGTTCTTTTTTCCATTTCCAGGAGTGTAATTTTAAGCAATATATGTCTACCGAACAAAGTGCTGTTTTGTTTTCTTCCTCGAAGTCGGATTTCACATAAACTTGTATGATCAGAAATTTGTATTTCTACCTTATAGGCTTATGCAGTGTGAATCATCCTAAAGTTTGTAATGCTATTTGTCCGTGGATTAAGACTGCGATGTAATGTCACAGAAGATGCTTCCCTCACACATCAAGCAGCTGCAGAGGTCTCTCTTGTCCCCCAGATACCAATCATCGTAACCGATCTATCCATTCATTTTAAGTCAATCAACATTTATTTTGCAATAACAGAGAATGCTCACGGTCTGGCATACAAGTACGTTGGAACGGATCTACGATCAGAGTGTTTGTACCGTCGTGAACTGTATGTACCGTTTCACTGACACTTGGCACACAGTAGCACAGAAACTAAAATTGTACTCTGTAGTATCAGGGCATAGGCTACAACAACTATTGTACAAACAACAGTACATAAGTGTACAGGGTGAAGCGAAATTCGCGCACTCGGGCTTCGCGGCCCACCACATGTACAGTAACGACCTCTGTCAACACACACATCCAGCGCTGTACAGTTGGTGCTTCTGGAGGCGAACCACGGCCGAGTTCTACCGGCGGTGCCTGAAAGGCGCACTCGACGCACCAGCAGACGACCAGCAGTACCTGCCGCGACTGAGGAGAACCGAGGCGGAACTCCTTCAAATAAAGAAACAACAAATGAGAGGCGTCCTCACCAGAAGCAAGGCGTATGGCGAGGTGGATGAAGAGCCACTCACCGTGCACCACCTAAACAGGGAAAGGATGAGAGCCGCAGGAAAGTGCGTAAGTGAGCTGCAGCACAAGCAGGGGCAGACAAGTGCATGACATACAGAAATTTGAACTCAAAATCAATGTGTCGATGCTATGTATAAATTATTACGCCTGTCCTGCAATGTTTTACCCAAACAAAAAAGACGACAAACGGCCATGTAAAATGGTTCAAGGAACAACAATAAGAGAAACACGAAAAACGAAACGTATATACAAACGAAAACCTATAAAATGACAGTAATGTTAACCAACTCTAGTAATAGGTTAATAGAATGAAATGTTTTATTTTATTTTAAATGTATCGTTGTTAATATATTTAAATACATAGATATGGTTACAAAAATTTAAAAAAAGGTGCAGTGGATAGTGTTTTGGGTTAGCATGCAGAAGGTCGAGGGTTCGATCCTGGGTTGAAACATATGTTTTTTATTTGGTAAATGTAGTCCAGGTGGTACGGTATCTGGCAACTTAATTGTCAACAGCGATTGCAGCGGGTCCTCTGGAAAACATTTGCACTTACACACTACTGTACAATCGTAGAAATGGAAAATTGGTCAGCTTTGAAAGAAGTCTTTTCTACCTCGTGGGCTCGAATTTATTCGCACTACTTCATATACGAGATGCGAAACCTGTTTTCTTTGTACCTTCCTCTAGTGGTCACATTGATTAGCACCAACTATTATTCTTGCCTCGTTCAGGTCCATTACATTTCGTTAGGGCCTTACGTTACCAGTAGCACTAGCAACATGCTTTGCAGATAATGTCCAAACTCGGTTACTGTTTGTATGTGTTATCACCATGGTCTCATTAATTGTTTCAACTGTTTATTTCTTATTTGTCTAACCACGTATATGTTGAGTTCAGCAGTACAAAATGTAAATTTAAGATACATATGACATAAGAAACGGTATTATTACAGAATGAAATGTCAGAATGAAATTATCAAATAAAAAAATGCGCCCCAACCCAGGGTAGAACCCCCAACCTCCTGCACGCTAACCCAACACTCTGTGCACTGCACTTTTTCCTTTTTTTCATTTTGTTCGTTGTTGCTCGTCGTGTTTGGTCGTTTCGGAAATCACATGACATCGGTTCAAATTCGTTGTTGGGCCCTTCATTCAGTTTTTTTTCATTACAGAGGCAAACCAGCTCTCTGACCGAACACACTGAACTACTGTGCAGGCACACGAAGTGCTCAGCACACGTAACATTTGCTGTTAGAGGTAGTTACTAGACATGTGGCTATAGTGTTGCCAGATTGCCACTCTTTAACGTCCTTTTCCTGACGGATGTACTCCCCAGACGAAATTTTGTGAGAGACTTTTTTATCCCTGGTATGTGAGGAGTCGCGCTGCAAAGGATCACCCTGTATAATAGAATAGATGTGCTGTATAAATGAGCTCTTTTGCTCTCCTCATTGTGGTCGGTTTAGGTAAGACAGCAAGGCATTTTTAAATAATCAGACAAGTATTTAACATGATCAGTTTATTTTGCCCTTTCATGAATCAGTAGTTAAGAGAACTACTTCATACTGTTATCTTACCACGCAGTGTCCAAACAAACGAGAATTTTGGTGTATTCTGCAGTTTTGTAATTGTTTTCTATAGAGGAATTTACAACAAACTTAAAAACAAAAACCAAAACCTAAAACAAATGAGTCTGTTACTTTCGTATTATATATGAGTTATTACACTTTAGAGCGCCATACCTCCAAAGAGATCGAAGTAGCAAATTTGGCTCCAGACAAAATTTCCGGTGTAGGATACGTATATTTAGCGACAGCGAAGCACTGCCGAGTTAGCTAGTCTTTAATGTAACAGTAATTCACCAAAATGTTTTCCTAATAAAGGATGTACCAAAATTCAACGAAAAAATTCAGAGATAGGAAATTAAGTAGAACATCGAAATATTTAACGAGTTATTCGGGCAGTAACAAAAATCTACGGTAAAAATTGCAGCACACATTACTCATATGTAGACGAAGAAATCATGTTATATGAAAATGGGTCTTGGATCGCTTTCTTTGCTTGTTACATCTGATTTTCACCAACTCGTTAATCACGGGAAACACACAAGAGCGGAACATTAGAATCACGGGGGACGTGCACTCTTGGCGGCGTCTGATTACGTAGTGCACCTCCAGTGTTTTGTTTTACACGTCATTGCTTGTTTTCAGTTAACATCAACTTTTCCTGCGTTCAGTACGACCGTTGCCGGCACGCAGGTTACTACGTAGAGTTAATCACAGTCGGCCGCTGTGGCCGAGTGGCTCTAGGCTCTTCAGTCTGGAACCACGCTGCTGCTACAGTCGGAAGTTCGAATCCTGCCTCGGGCATTGATGTCCTTAGGTTAGTTAGATTTAAGTAGTTCTAAGTTTAGGGTACTGATGACGTCAGATGTTAAGTCCCATAGTGATTAGAGCCATTTGAACCATTTTTTTAAGTTAATGACAGACGTGGCTCGTGCAATGGCAGTGTACACAAGTTCAGAGATGTCACATGCCCATTTGATATATGGATCAGCTGACGGCAATGGCGACCGTGCTCAGTGCTTGTACGGCAAGAGATTTCCAGGACGAAGGTGCCCCGACAGGTAAACGCTTGAAGCCCCTGATCGTCGACTCAGGGAGCGTGGGGCGTTCGGGCCTGGTACTCGCGACCGTGGGAGGCCTGGGAAGACGAGGGCACCGCAGCGGGAGGCGGCTGTCGGCGGCGACCCTAGCGTCAGAACAGGACGTGAAGCTCTAACACTGTACGATGGCCAGGTGACTGTCTGGCGAGTCTGACACGAGGAACGTCTACATCTACATCTACATCTATACTCCGCAAGCCACCCAACGGTGTGTGGCAGAGGCCACTTTACGTGCCACTGTAATTGCCTCCCTTTCCTGTTCCAGTCGCCTATGGTTCGCGGGAAGAACGACTGCCGGAAAGCCTCCGTGCGCCCTCGAACCTCTCTAATTTTACATTCGTGATCTCCTCGGGAGGTATAAGTAGGGGGAAGCAATATATTCGATACTTCATCCAGAAACGCACCCTCTCGAAACCTGGCGAGCAAGCTACACCGCGATGCAGAGCGCCTCTCTTGCGGAGTCTGCCACTCGAGTTTGCTAAACATCTCCGTAACGCTATCACGGTTACCAAATAACCCTGTGACAAAACGTGGCACTCTTCTTTGGATCTTCTCTATCTCCTCTGTCAACCTGACCTGGTACAGATCCCACACTGATGAGCAATACTCAAGTATAGGCCGAACGAGTGTTTTGTAAGCCACCTCCTTTGTTGATGGACTACATTTTCTAAGGACTCTCCCAATGAATCTCAAACTGGTACCCGCCTTACCAACAATTAATTTTATATGATCATTCCACTTCAAATCGTTCCACACGCATATTGCCAGATATTTTACAGAAGTAACTGCTACTAGTGTTGGTTCCGCTATCATATAATCATACAATAAAGGATCCTTCTTTCTATGTATTCGCAATAAATTACATTTGTCTATGTTAAGGGTCAGTTGCCACTCCCTGCACCAAGTGCCTATCCACTGTAGATCTCCCTCCATTTCGCTGCAATTTTCTAATGCTGCAACTTCTCTGTATACTACAGCATCATCTGCGAAAAGTCGCATGCAACTTCCGACACTATCTACTAGGTCATTTATATATATTGTGAAAAGCAATGGTCCCATAACACTCCCCTGTGGCACGCCAGAGGTTACTTTAACGTCTGTAGACGTCTCTCCATTGAGAACAACATGCTATGTTCTGTTTGCTAAATACTCTTCAATCCAGCCACACAGCTGGTCTGACATTCCGTAGGCTCTTACTTTGTTTATCAGGCGACAGTGCGGAACTGTATCGAACGCCTTCCGGAAGTCAAGGAAAATAGCATCTACCTGGGCGTCTGTATCTAATATTTTCTGGGTCTCATGAACAAATAACGCTAGTTGGGTCTCACACGATCGCTGTTTCCGGAATCCATGTTGATTCCTAGAGAGTAGATTCTGAGTTTCCAGAAATGACATGATACGCGAGCAAAAAACATGTTCTACAATTCTACAACAGATCGATGTCAGAGGTATAAGCCTATCGTCTTGCGCATCTGCTCGACGACCCTTCTTGAAAACTGGAACTACCTGTGCTCCTTTCCAATTATTTGGAACCTTCCGTTCCTCTAGAGACCTGCGGTACACGGCTGTTAGAAGGGGGACAAGTTCTTTCGCGTACTCTGTGTAGAATCGAATTGTTATCCCGTTAGGTCCAGTGGACTTTCCTCTGTTGAGTGATTTCAGTTGCTTTTTTATTCCTTGGACACTTATTTCGATGTCAGCCATTTTGTGCGAGGATTTAGAGAAGGAACGACAGTGCGGTCTTCCTCTGTGAAACAGCTTCAGAAAGAAGTGTTTAGTATTTCAGCTTTACGCGTGTCATCCCGGAGTGTCTGGATATGCTGTTTCGAGCCACTTACTGATTTAACGTAAGACCAGAACTTCCTAGGATTTTCTGTTAAGTCGGTATACAGAATTTTACTTTCGAATTCAGTGAACGCTTCACGAATTGCCCTCCTTAACGCTAAATTTGACGTCGTTTAGCTTCTGTCTGTCTGAGGTTTTGGCTGCGTTTAAACTTGCAGTGAAGCTCTCTTTGGTTTCGCAGTAGTTTTGTAACTTTGTTGTTGAACGACGGTGGGTTTTTCCCGTCCCTCACAATTTTACTCAGCACGTACCTGTTTAAAACGTATTTTACGATTGCCTTGAACTTTCTCCATAAACACTCAACATTGTCTGTGTCTGAACAGAAATTTTCGTTTTGATCTGTTAGGTAGTCTGAACTCTACCTCCTATTACTCTTGTTAACAGATAAACCTTCCTCCCTTTTTTTATATTCCTATTTACTTCCATATTCACGGATGCTGCAACGGCCTTATGATCACTGATTCCCTGTTCTGCGCTTACAGAGTCGAAAAGTTCGGGTCTGTTTGTTATCAGTAGGTCCAAGATGTTATCTCCACGAGTCGGTTCTCTGTTTAATTGCTCGAGGTAAGTTTCGGATAGTGCACTCAGTATAATGTCTCTCGACGTGTATCTGTGCCATTCACAGCGTGTGCAGGCGCTATCAGCAGCTCATTTTCCCGCACAGGTACTCTCCTGCGATTGGTTTATTCAATAAATTGTAAACCATAGTTTTAGTGCAACGGTGCTGTTCACAGATGAGGCGTCTTTTCATCGAGATCAGACTTTAAATTTTCACAATCGGCACGTATGGACAGACGTCTGTCTTGACGAAACTGTTGAAGCAACTCGTCAACACAGATTTTCTGCCAGTGTTTGGGCCGACGTTGTTCGTGACTGTTTGGTACGGCCTAAATTTCTTCCACTCAGGCCCAGCGGACAATGTTACCACAATTTCGCAGAGAATGTTATACCTGATCTGTTAGCAGATGTGGCATAAGCTGTGCAACGAAACGTCTACTCAATGCCCAATGGAGCATCTCCTCATTTTAGTGTTAGTGTTGGTCGGCCTCTACATAAATTCTTTGGTTGCATAGGTAGAGATGGACAGTTGCCTGGACTCCACGCTCTCCACACCAAAGCCCCATCCAATTTTATTTGTAGTGGCATTTGAAAGCTCTTGTGTATGGAACCGCAGTGGAAGACGTTCAAGAGCCTCCGTGCTCATATTATGGAAGGCTGAAGGACCGTATGCAATATTCGAGTGGTACATCAGCGGGTCCGAGATTCACTATGACAATGCATCAGGGGCATATTGAACATCTGCGGTGAATTGCATGTAGTATGGTCGTTCGTTCAGTCCATTTGTGTTTCCCGTCTTAATGAGTAGTAATATGGAAACAAAGTGTTTCGAGACTCATATTCAAACAAAAACAATTTCATGACCTACGTGTGAGGAATGTGTTCTGGCGTAACCACAAGCGCCGGCATCAGGATGAAGAACGCAGGAGCAGAGAAGCCTGTGAGACGACGTCGAGCTCGATGACAAGGACCGCACCACGACAGGAGCGGCCTCTACAAGAGGAGAATGTAAGCGCCGCTCCAGCCAGCCTCGGCCGCGCAGTACCAGCACAGCAGCAGAGTCGTCACCCTAACTGTTGTACTGAGACAAGTGCCTCGTTTCAATAGCTTACACGCACATTGTATAAAGCATGTAGCCCATCGTCTGCGACACGTACTTGTAATACAGAGTTAAGTATTGTCAATCTTCTTTATTGTAATAAAAACTATTAATGTGATTTGCTTGAATTGTTGTAGAAAGCACAGCAGCACCCCGTCTCCAGGCCACAAGTGGCCCATCAGGACCATCCGACCACCGTGTCATCCTCAGCTGAGGATGCAGACAGGAGGGGCGTGTGGTCAGCACACCGCTCTCCCGGCCGTTACGATGGTTTTCTTAGACCGGAGCCGCTGCTATTCGGTCGAGTAGCTCCTCAGTTGGCATCACGAGGCTGAGTGCACCCCGAAAAATGGCAACAGCGCACGGCGGCCCGGCCGACAGCGCTGAACTTCGGTGACCTGACGGGAACCGGCGTATCCACTGCGGCATCCTTTGGTCATCCTATAAGACACGAGTTGGCAGGACAACACAGAATGTGTCCTGTGATTGCTGCTATGCATTTTTGTTACACCCTGTACGATCCAATGGATAAAAACTATTTCTCAATAGTGGTCGAAGATGAGTCTTTCTGCGAAGTCATTTGGACGCAATTAATTGGTTAAAATCCACTCCAGTTAGTCATTGGATGTTTTTTACCAGCCATCCGATTCCGCTGTAACCGCAGTAGAATGATCAAAGAAAGTATAGGCACGGTAGCCCAGAATATTGTTCGGAACCGTATTTACTCTACAATGTACACATTCATTGTAGGTGGTATGGGCAGAGAGTCTTAGGAACTACACTGCGCAATACGATTAGAAGTTTACTTTTTCGGAACCCCGTAAATGTTTCTGACTGCAATGTACATGCTTGAAATGTTGCTCAAAGCTGCCTACAATCTCCCTCTGTAGTGGTGCAGAAGTGGGCCGCCCTCCGAAGTCTCCTTCTGGCTCGACGACGCTTCCAACAGCGAGGTATCGACACGGGCGAAAGAACGGCCAGATCTCAGCAGAAGTTCACGTGACTTGTAAAGTGGGTTAATGATGTCACACCGGCGCCAAACTCCACCACAACGCTTTCCAACGCAGCCGTGGGCGTGTCACAAGATGAGAAAGACGTCACAGCCCGTAAACACTTACGGCTCTCGGACTGACGTTGGGGCCGGGTGTGCCTTCGTCATCGACACGCGTGTCTTTCGATATCGGCTTCCGGCACTCTGCTCGGTATTTACAGCCGAGCTCTTCGGCCTGTATCGGGCCGCGGAGTACATCCGGCGACACAGACTTTTCAGTTGTGTCCTCTGCTCAGACTCTCTCAGCGCCCTTCAAAGTCTACGTGCGCTGTACACCAGCCGTCCCTTAGCGCAGCAGGTCCAGGAAGAATGTCACTTGCTCACTCTTGGTGGATCCAGTGTGATGTCTATGTGGGTCCCTGGCCACATCGGTCTGCCAGCAAACGAGGCTGCTGACGCTGCTGCCAAAGCTGCAGTCCTCGTACTGTACCTCAGCCCGCTAGCTCCTGTATTCCCTCCGATAATGGCTGTGTTGCCGTCTGTCAGGAGGTGGTGTCCCTTTGACATCGCCAATGGTCCTCCCTTCACGGGAATAAGCTCCGGCTTATTAAGCCTCTCCCAGCAGCTTCGACGGCCTTCTCTCGGCCCTCCCGCCGGGAGGAGGTCATTTTAACCAGGCTGCGTATTGGGCACTGACTTCTTAGCCATCGTCATTGCATAAGTGGCGCTACCCCTCCACTTTGCACTTTGAACGCCATTTCCTGACGGAATGCCCATTTTTTAAGCGTTTACGTTCCCGCTTGGGTTTGCCGTCTGAGTGATCGGCCGTTTCAGCCAATGACGCGCTGGCTCGCGACCGCCTTTTACTTTTTGTCTGCCAAAGCAATATGGCGAAGGCCACTTAATTTTTAGTTTTTCGGCGTCCGTTTCTGTATGGTGTCTTTTTTAGCCCTTTCTCCACGTCAATGTATTTAGCTGTCTTCTCTTATGTCAATTGTGACTGACATATAGTCGTTTTTCAACTCCTCTTTGTCTTTGTATTCTAAACTTCTGACCTGAGCGCGTATGACCCCAGTTGTTTTTTACTCCCTAAAGCAAAACAAACCCACAAACCAAAACATATCGCCCCCTCTTTTTGGGACCCTGCGATGGAGGTCAGAACCGCGACGGCCAGCGTTGAAATCACGCGATTTTCTTATGACCGATCCAGGGAAACATTTCAGACACGCTGCCGCTTAGAGTGGAAAGGGGAAAGCCTCAGGGGGGTAGCACAAAGGGCGTCAATGAATCCACCCCTTTCCCTGGGCCGTTGTTTTCTACACATTTCGCAGTCGAAAACGACAGCTAGATATTCTTGACTATCTCTGACAGTGCTGACGCACTCGGACGTTTCGATCCTTCTGCATGGACACTGTAACGCTGCAGCTCCATTTAACGCAATCGCACCCCTTTTTTAGTGCAGTGCTACCGCTATTTTCTCTCTTGTGTACAGAGTGGACCCACATTCGACGATATTCGAACGTGATCCGAAGCAGCCAAGGGCTTTCTATGCTAATGTTTGACATGCTCCTCTGGTGTGCTCACACAGAGGTGTGACATTCATGCAGCTGAAGATAAAACGGTAAAGCTTCCCTCGAAGACCCTGCAGTTTTTCAAAACCGTCGGTGGCACCTACGCACATTTAGCGAAAATTTTAAAAATGCATCTTCATCGAGGAAATTTGTGAAGCAGTTTGAGGCGTCTATAGGTAGGCAACCGTTTGATACAGCTCTGAGTTCAATGGTAACACTGGTTGCCGTCAGATCCCCGAAGTTAAGCGCTGTCGGGCTGGGCTAGCACTTGGATGGGTGACCATCCGGTCTGCCGAGCGCTTTTGGCAAGCAGGGTGCACTCAGCCCTACTGAGGCAAACTGAGGAGCTACTTGACTGAGAAGTAGCGGCTCCGGTCTCGTAAACTGACATGCAGCCGGGAGAGCGGTGTGCTGACCACATGCCCCTACGCATCTGCATTCAATGACGCCTGTGGGCCGAGAATGACACGGCGGCCGGTCGGTACCGTTGGGCCCTCCAAGGTCTGTTCGGACAGAGTTTTTCTCCAAAGGCTCATTTCTGATTATTCAATATATGTAGGCGGGCAGCTTTGAGCGTTTTACCGAAATGCTGGCTTTTGGAGGGACCCTCCGTCATTTTATTCTCACATGTGTCAATGTCATACCCCTCTGTCATCTTACCACAGGAGGGCGCGAATGGGTAGAACTGAAAATGTATAACAACCCTTTGCTTCTTCGTATGACGTCCGAGTTTGGTTGAATCGTTTCCAACAGTCCCTATTGGCTCCATCCTGGACACAAGAGCGAAAATGACGGTGCTACTGCAGTCCGAAGGGGTGCGATCACGCCTTAGGGGACGCAGCTCCACAATGTCCATACAGAAGGACTGAAACGTCCGAGTGTGTCAGTAGCGTCGAAGTTTGTCGGGAATATCTAGCTGTAGTTTTCGACCGAAAAATGTGTGGGAATTAACGTCCCAAGGAAAGGGGTGGGTTCATTGATCTCCTTTGTGCCACTCATTGAGGTCTTTTCTTTTAGATTCTGAACGGCGGTGTGTCTGAAACGTTTTGCTCGGCCACTCTT
This sequence comes from Schistocerca nitens, assembly GCF_023898315.1. NCBI lineage: Eukaryota > Metazoa > Arthropoda > Insecta > Orthoptera > Acrididae > Schistocerca > Schistocerca nitens. The sequence continues at coordinate 114,561,722 of NC_064624.1, forward strand.
TAGAAAATCGCGTGATTTCAACATTGGACGCCGCGGCTCTGACCTCCATCGCAGGGGCACCAAAAGAAGGGGTTAAATCGGGGTAAGACCAGCTGTGACGACCTTCCTATCGCGTGACGCTTCGGCGGACAGAATTTTGGCGAAATTTTGTCCCAATGTGTCGTCATTAGCCCCCTTTACACGTCACAGGACATACGAATATTCAAGAAAGGTGGTAGGAGTTATGCAGTTAATTACAGGCCCGTATCATTAACGTCGATATGCAGCAGGATTTTGGAATGTGTATTGTGTTCGAACAACGAATTACCGCGAAGAAAACAGTGTATTGACACATAGTCAATACGGATTTAGAAAACATCGTTCTTTTGAAACACAACTAGCTCTTTCGTCGCACGAAGTGTTGAGTGCTATTGACAAGGGATTTCAAACTGATTCCGTATTTCTGGATTTCCGGAAGGCTTTTGACACTGTACCACACACGCGGTTTGTTGTGAAATTGCGTGCTAATGGAATATTGTCTCAGTTATGTGACTGGATTCGTGATTTCCTGTCAGAGATGTCAGAGTTCGTACTGACTGACGGAAAGTCATCGAGAAAAACGGAAGTGATTTCTTGCGTTCCCCAAGGTAGTGTTACAGGCCATTTGCTATTCCTTATCTATATAACCCACTTGGGAGTTAATATCAGCAGCCGTCTTAGGTTGTTTGCAGACGACTAGTATACGCATCAGAAGATCAATACAAATTGCGAAACGGTTTGGAAAAGAAATATGTATGGTGCGAAAATTGGCAGTTGCCCTAAATGACGAAAAGTGTGAGGTCATCCACATGAGTGCTAAAAGAAATCCTTTAAATTACGGTTACACAATACATCAGTCTAATCTAAAGGTCGTAAAATCAAGTAAATACCTAGGTATTACAATTACGTACAACTTAAATTGAAAGGTACACATAGAATATGTTGTGGGGAAGGCTAACGAAAGGCTGCGTTTTACTTACGAAATGTAACAGATCTACTAAGGAAACTGCCTACACTACGCTCGTCCGTCCTCTTTTAAAATACTGCTGCGCAGTATGGGATCCTTACCAGATAGGTTTGACAGACTACATTGAAAAAGTTCAGAGAAGGGCAGCAAATTTTGTAGTATCGCGAGATATGAGAGTGTCACTGAAATGATACTGGATTTACGCTGGGCATAATTAAAGCACAGGCGTTTTACGTTGTGGAGCAATCTTCTCACGAAATTTAAATCACCAACTTTCTCCTCCGAATGCGAAAATATTTTGTTGACGTCGACCTACATAAAGAGGAACGATCCCCATGGTAAAATGAGCTCGTACAGAAGGATATAGGTGTTCACTGTTTCCGCGCGCTATACGAGATTGGAAAAATAGAGAATTGTGAAGGTGGTTCGATGAACCCTCTGCCATGCACTTAAATGTTATTTACAGAGTATCCGTGTAGTTGTAGACGTAGATGAGGTCTGACTTTTCCTTCGCATATGTCGACAGCCTGCTGTTGAAAGCGCCGCGGAGGTTGAGGGCAATATCGCAGGGGTCGACGCTTCTCCACCATTACTGAGGAAGGCTGTAGGCACCTCTGGGCCACATTTGAAACTTATGCGTTGCAGTCGGAGACAATTACGGGGTTCCGTAAAAGCGGTACTTAAATTCTTTTGCGGAGTGTAGTGAATGAATACGTTTTGTGAGCCGGCTGGAGTGGCCGAGCGGTTCTAGGCGCTACAGTCCGGAACCGCGCGACCGCTACGGTCGCAGGTTCGAATCCCCTCTCGGGCATGGATGTGTGTGTCGTCCTTAGGTTAGTTAGGTTTAAGCAGTTCGAAGTTTTAGGGGACTGATGACCTCAGATGTTAAGTCCCATAGCGCTCAGAGCCATTTGAACCATTTTGAACGTTTTGTGAAGACGGTCTTCAACAGCTAGTTGTACAACCCAGCTGCGTGGCCGCGCGGTTTGAGGCGCCATGTCACGTTTTGCGCAGCCCCTCCTGCTGGAGGTTCGAGCCCTCTCCCTTATTCTCAGTTCGTAGCATAAGTTGGTTTAAGTAGTGTGTAAGTCTAGGGACCGATGACCTCAGCAGTTTGGTCCCTAAGGAATTCACACATTTCTACAACCCACACGCAATGAAATTATTTTAGACCTTGCTGTTACAGACAGGCCTGAGCTTAACGACAGTGTAAGTTTAGAAATAGAGATTAGTGATAATGATGTCAACATAGCTTTGATTGTTATCGAAGTTCGTAAACTCAACAGAAAGACCGGGGTACAAATTATGCTGGAAAGAGCAGGTAAGCGGCTATTAGCTCCCTACTTAAATAGTGGATAGAGAACATTTAGTTCAAATATTATTGAAGGATATGAGTTATTGCAAGTTTTAAACTCACTGTAGATAACACTCTGGAGTATTATTTGCCTAGTAAATGTATCAAGGGCGGGAAACAAAGCTCAATCCTGGTTTTATGAGAAAATTCGGAAAATACTGAAGAAGCAGAGATTGTTGAACTCTCGGCTCAGAAAAGGAGGTGCAAATGTCGACCGGCAAAAGTTAGAAAGAAATTTATGGATCTTGAAAAAGATCGAAGCGTGAAGCGTACAAAATCTTCCGCTGTCACACGTTAGCGAAAGATCTCGCCGAGAATTCGAGAAAATTGTCGACCTATGTACACCAAATGGGTCGCAGTCAGTCACTCGTCGACTAGTTTCGTGTGGCAGTCAAAGACAATATAAGGAAAGGAGAAGCTGCAAGTGTCGAGTTAAAAAAAATCACATAGCCGGGTCGTTGAGATGTACCGTCGTTAGGCCGTTGCACCCACTCACGTCTGGTGGCAGCGGCGGAGTGTGGGGGGAGGTGCGTGGGGGGTTGACTGAAAGGGATGCCACCTCCGGCCGTGTGTACCTGTGGTGGCCTGCTTTTGTCGTGGGCCTCGTGATCTGGAGGCCCCCTCCCAGGACAGAGCTGTTTCTAATAAAATCTCAAACAAGGCCAAAACGTGTTCGATAATTAAGCGGCAGGCTGCAGTTTGGGGCTTGCCTATGGAGCTTGCCTATGGAGCGTTCAGAAATTTTAGATTTTTTTTTGTGAAACATTGCATGAAATCTAAAAAATATAGAACGATAAGCATTAGCTGATAGCAAACGACTCTATACCTCCATCGTTCATTCCGCGTAAGGCACGGAAAGGTAAGAGAAATTAGCACTCCTATAGAGGTGTAAACAGTCGTCTTTCCCTCACTTTATTGAAAAGAGGAACAGGAAAGGAAATTACTTCTAGTGGTGCGAGATAGCCTCTGCCATGCACCACTCGGTGGCTTGCAGTGTACGTATATAGATGGAGGTGTACATCTACATCTGCATCTGCATCTACATCAGTACTCTCCTAATCACACTTAAGTGCCTGACAGACAGCTCATCGAACCACCTTCACAATAACTCTCTATTATCCCCCTCTCGAACAGCGCGTGGGAAAAAACGAGCTCTGATTTTCCTTATTTCATTATGATGATCGTTTCACCCTGTATAGGTCGGCGTCAACAAGATGTTTTCGCATTCGTAGGAGAAAGTTGGTGATCGAAATCTCGTAAGAAGATTCTTCCACAGCGAAAAACGCCTTTGTTTTAATGATGTCCATCCTAGATCCTCCCCTATTTCTTCATAATACAAAACGTGCTGCTCTTCTCTGAACTTCCTCGGTGTATTCCGTTAATGCTATCTGGTAAGGATCCCGCACCACGCAGTACTGCTCCAAAAGAGGACGGACAAGCATAATATAGGTAGTCTCTTTAGTAGACCTGTTCCATCTTCTAAGTGTTCTGCCAGTAAAACGCAGTCTTTGATTCGCTTTCCCCACAACGTTTGCCGGACTCTCTGGTCCAGCGGTTCTAGGTGCTTCAGTCCAGAGCCACGCGGCTGCTACAGTAGCAGGTTCGAATCCTGCCTCGGGCATGGATGTTTGTGATGTCCTTAGGTTAGTAAGGTTTAAGTAGTTCTAAGTCTAGGGGACTGATGACCTCAGATGTTAAGTCCCATAGTGCTTAGAGCCATTTTGAACCCACAACGTTTTCTGTGTGTTCAGGTCGAAAAAAAATCGATTTTCGGTTTTCATCATATTTCGATAGATTAAGGTTTTCTTTAACTACTCTGAAAACGATTTTGCTGAAAAATTTTTTTTTTGAGCGTTTAAAGAGCATTTTCCTGCCACATGTGTTTATATGCCACACCCACTTTTCTATCACCCACTTTTCTGCATATATTTTAGATCTTTACATATTCTACATTGCAAGTTAGGGATTTTTTTTTACTCCCAAGTGTGTTGGCTATCCTTGGAATGCAACGGTCGGTATTCTTTTGTATCTGCTTTCAGACACACGGTTACTTTTGTTCAAGTGTGATTGCGAGTAGTTGTTGTACTTACGTTTGCAGTACTTTTTCACGTGTGTTTTGTAGTGTTTATTGAAGATGACAAAACGTAAAGGCATTTTCAAGAAACGACAATTTAGAGGAAAGAATTTAGAAAGCTGGCCTGGCAACGATGTTTCTAATTGTATTTCTTCAACAAGTGCACCATGAAAGAAGCTCTCACCATTTGAAGAGAGTTACAACGAATTTACTGTAAGTGACAAGGAGTGCAGTAACATTATCATATATTTGAGAATATGATCAGATATAATTTCTAAATTTGTACAATGTAGACAGTGTGGTGAGTCACAGAGTGTGAAAATTTGGCCGGCCACGGTGGCCGAGCGGTTCTAGGCACTTCAGTGCGGAACCGCGCGACTGCTACAGTCGCAGGTTAGAATCCTTCCTGGGGCATGGATGTGTGTGATGTCGTTAGGTTAGGTAGGTTTAAGTAGTTCTGAGTTCTAGAGGAGTGGTGACCTCAGATGTTAAGTCCCATAGTGCTCAGAGTCATTTGAAGCCAATTAATCCTGGTGCAAATTTGATCACTGGGCTGCAGCATTGCGCTAAAATGAGGATAGCTGATGCAGACAGGTCTGCATGTAATATGGCCAAGAAAGCTGGACAAACATCCAGGAAGGTGAAAAAGAAGCTGGAAGACCTGCTAGAGGCCAAAGAAGAGCCATCATATGCAGCAGGACAGTTTTAATTAACTGTAAGTAACAAATTTCAAAAGTTTTTTCTTTAAAGTCAATTTCCCACAAATTAAAATTTTCAGTACATATGCCCCATTATATAAGAAACTATCATAGATAAATGTATGAAATTTTCAGAGACACTGCATAACATAAAAAGCCACCTCTGGCACTACATTGATTAATATTCCCCCATTAGGAAGTTCAGATAAAATATTATCTGCCGAAAAAAATATTTTTGCTAGTAAATTTAAAAAAATGTTTCTTAAAAACTATAAAAAGGATAAAGTATACTTTAGCACAGTTGACTCTATTAGCATCATGTAACATAGAGTAAAATTAGTAAGGTCCTGCATCAAATAGTTTTTCAGAAGTTTGTCAAATACTTGCCTAAATTAACACGGGTTAGAAATCTTAGAAATACGGAATGAATTCCAAATCCCTTGTCAACAGCACTCAACACTTCGTGTGAGTAAACAGCTAGTTGTGTTTCACAAAAGCGATGTTTTCTAAATCCATGTTCATTGTCTGTCAATGGACAGTTTTCTGCGAAGTAATTCATAATGTTGGAATACAAATATGTTCGAAAATCCTGCTGCATATCGATTGATACGGGTCAGTAACTTAATGGATTATTTCTATTTGCTTTCTTGAATATTGGTGTTATCTGTGCAACTTTCCAGTCATTGAGTAGGGATCTTTCGTCGAGTGAGCACTTGTGTATGACTGTGCAGTATGGAGCTATTGCATCAGCATACTGTGAAGCGAATGTAGTTGGTGTTCAGTCTGGACCGAGGGACTTGATTTCATTAAGTGTTTTACGTCGCTGCACTACCTCCGAGGATATCTACTTCTAAGTTGCGCATGTTGGCAGCTGTTGTTGTTTCTAATTCTGACATATTTACCTCGTCTTCTTTGGTGAGGGAATTTCGGAACGCTGTGTGTAGTAACTCTACTTTAGCAGCACTGTCCTCGGCAGTATTTCTGTTGGTATCGCGCAGAGAAGGCATTTATTGCGTTTTTCCGCTTGCATACTTTACATACTAACAGAATCTCTTTGGATTTTCTGCCAGGTTTCGATACAAAGTTTTATTGTGGAAACTACTGTAAGCATCTCGCATTGAAGTGCGCGCTAAATTTCGAGTTTCTGTAATAGATTGTCAGTCTTTTGGATTTTGCGTTCGTTTAAATTTAATACGCTTTTCTCGTTGTTTCTGCAACAATGTTGTGCACTGTTTTGCGTATAAAGTCGTTTGTTAATTAATTTGGTATCAATCTCTCAATTTCTGTCGATATTATTTCTTTGAATGCAAGCCACATCTGGTGTACACTTACGTTGTTAATTTGGAAAGATATTGTCTCTCAGCAAGGCGTAAGTGAATTTTTATCTGCTTTTTTGAATAAATATATGTTTCCTTTATTTTTGGAGGATTCGAGCGTTACAGTATTCAGTTTCACTACGACCACCCTGTGTTCGCTAATCCCTGTATCCGTTCTGCTGCTCGTCATTAACTCAGGGTTATTTGTTGCCATGAGGGCAAGTGCGTCTTTACAACAGTTTACTATTCGAGTGGGCACGTGAACTAATTACACGAAATTATTTTCAGAGAATGCGTTTAGCACAATTTCGGATGATGTTTTATGCATACCTCCGTATTTAAATATGTATTTTCGGCGACATATTGAGGGTAAATTGCAGCCACCACCAACTATAATTGTACGAGCCGGGTACGTGTTAGGAATTAAACTCAAGTTTTCTTTGAACCTTTCAGCAATCGTAGCATCTGAATTGGGAGGTCGGTAAAAGGATCCAATTGTTATTTTATTCCGCTTGTCAACATTGACCTCCACCCATACTAACTCACAGGACGTATCTATTTCTGTTTCTACACAAGATAAACCACTTCTAACAGTAACGAACACGCCGTCACCAAAGGTATTTATCCTATCGTTCCTGAACACCGTTAGGTCCTGCTCAAACATTTGGGATGAACTTATCTCCGACTTTAGTCAACTGTCAGCGCCTAAAGCGATTTGAGCATGAGTGTATTCTATTAGCGCCTTCATCTCTGCTACTTTCCCAACACATCCACGTCAATTTACAACTGTTATAGCGATGGTTCCTGGTAGATATCCAGGTATCAGAAAGACGCAGTTATTGTACATGAAACGTTTATTGATACGTATACTACACTTAAGCGTCAAAGAAACTGGTATAGATATGTGTATTCGAATATAGAGATATGTAAACAAGCAGAATATGAACTGCGGTCGGCAACTCCTATGTTAGACAAGTGTCAGGTGCAGTCGTTAGATCGGTTTCTGCTGCTACGACGGTAGGTTATCAAGGTTTAAGTGAGTTTGAACGTGGTGTTATAGTCGGCGCGCGAGCGATGGGACACAGCATCTCGAGGTAGCGACGAAGTGGGAATTTCCCCGTACGACCATTTCACGAGTGTACCGTGAATATCAGGAGTTCGGTACAATATCAAATACTAAAATGTAGACTTTCACGGCCGGAAATATCATGTCCATTATAATTATCCGGGCTGTTATGCCGTGGTCAGTTGATGAATTCTGTGTCGATTCCCAACGTTTCGTCTCCGACTGCGGGAGACATCTTCAAGGGCGTCCGTAGCTCGATGGAAGGACCTACACACCCACTGGTTCGCTACTGACTGAACCAGTGGGTGTGTTGGAGCTTCCATCGAGCTACGGACCCCCTTGAAGATGTCTCCCGCAGTCGGAGACGAAACGTTGGGAATCGACACAGAATTCATCAACCGACCACGGCGTAACAGCCCGGATAATTATAATGGATACAATATCAAATCTACGACATGGATGCGGCCGGTAAAAGATCCTGCTAGAACGGAACTGAACACTACTGAAGAAGTGTTCAACGTGCCAGATGTATAGCTCTTTCGCAGATTGCTGCAGATTTCAATGCTGGGCAATCAACAAGTGTCTGCGTGTGAACCATTCAACGAAACATCATCGATATGGGCTTTCGGAGCAGAAGTCCCCCCTTGTGTACCATTGATTACTGAACAACACCAAGCTTTACGACTCGCCTCGGCCCATTAACACCGACATTGGACTGTTGATGACATGAAACATGTTGCCTGGTTGGACGAGTCTCGTTTCAAATTGTATCGAGCTGCTGACTTGTACGGGTATGTAGACAACTTCATGAATCCCTGGATGCTGCATGTCAGCAGGGGACTGTTCAAGCTGGCGGATGCTCTGTAATCGTGTGGGATGTGTGCAGCTGGAGTGATATGGGACCCCTGATACGTCTAGATACGACTCTGACAGGTGACACGTACGTAAACATCGTGTCTGATCACCTGCATCCATTCGTGTCCATTGGGCTCCCCGACGGGCAATTCAGGCAGGACAATGCGACACGCCACACGTCCAGAGTTGCTACAGAGTGTCTCCTGGAACACTCTTCCGAGTTTAAACACTTCCGCTGGCCACCAAACTCCCCAGACATGAACATTATTGACCATGTCTGGGATGGCTTGCAGCGCGATGTTCAGAAGAGATCTCCACCCCGCTAGTACTCTTAAGGATTTACGGACAGACCTGCAGGATTCATGGTGTCAGCTCCCTCGACCACTACTTCAGACATCAGTCGAGTCGATGCCACGTCGTGTTGCAGCACTTCTGCGTGCTTGCGGGGACCCTACACCACATTTGGCAAGTTAACCAATTTATTTGGCTCTTCAGTGCTCTCTTAACAGCAAAAAATACGTTGTCTCCAAATATATTTATCCTATCCTTTCGGAACAGGATTAGGTCCTGCTCAATGATTTCGGCTGAACTTATCTCCGACTCCAGTGCCTATTACCGTTTGAGCATCAGTGCTTTCTGTTAACACCTCGAGCTCTGATACTTTCCCAACACATCCACTACTGTTTACAACTGTTGTACCAATAGTTCCTGGTAGATAAACAGTTGTCAAATGGTTCAAATGGCTCTGAGCACTATGGGACTTAACATCTGTGGTCATCAGTCCCCTAGAACTTAGAACTACTTAAACCTAACTAACCTAAGGACATCACACACATCCATGCCCGAGGCAGGATTCGAACCTGCGACCGTAGCGGTCGCTCGGTTCCAGACTGCAGCGCCTAGAACCGCATGGCCACTCCGGCCGGCTCCGTGGTGGTAACCAATCATGGTGGCAGCCAACTACGTGAACACTGTCGCGGACCACCTGCATCGCTTCATGCTTGAAGTCTCCCCCTACGGCGATAGCATCTTTCAGCAGGACAACTGTCCGTGTTTCAAGAGTCAGAGTTGTGGTACAGTAGTTTGAAGGGCATTACAGTGAACTCATATTGACGTCTCGGGCAGTAAATATGCGTGATCTGTACCTACTGCAATACATATATGGCTGATAGTGGCTGCATAATTGTGTGGCATGTCGTTACATGGAATGGACTTGGTCCTATGATCGAAGTGAACCGATCATTAACTGGGAATGGCTGCGTTCTGCTACTTGGAGACCATTTTCAGCCATTCCTTGACTTCCTATTCTCTGACAATAAGGGGACTTTTATGGATGGCAATACCCCATGTCACCAGGCCACAGTTATTTGCGATTCACGTGAAGAACAATCTGGACAATGCTGTTCCTCACGCACTGACATAGTTATGTTACACACCGCCATCTTGTACACTGCAGTCTGGAGCCCTCTCGCACCAGAGAGAGGATTGCAACTTACGCCAGCGAATAGGCGAAGTCGACCGAGTAAAATGCGTGACGTGTAATACCACAACCGATATTCAGAACAGAACACAAAATTGGGAAGAAATACTTTTCATTACGCCCTAGAAATTTTGTAGCCAACCGCATTGCCGCAGTGGTAACACCGGTTCCCGTCAGATCATCGAATTTAAGCACTGTCGAGCTAGGATAGCACTAGGATGGGTGACCATCCGATCTGCCTAACGTTATTGGCAAGCGCAGTGCATTCAGCCCTTGTGCGGCAAACTGAGGAGCTACTTGATTGAGAAGTAGCGGCTCTAGTCTCGTAAACTGACGAACGGCCGGGAGAGCGGTGTGCTGACCACATGCCCCTCCATATCCGCATCGAGTGACGTCTGTGGACTGAGGATGACACGGCGACCGGTCGGTATCGTTGGGCATTCCACGGCCTGTTCGGACGGAGTTTAGTTTTTTTTAGTAATTGTTTACTGTGTGACTCTTTGACATAGGTTCGAGCAACTGAAAGAAAGACAAATGTTCAGCTTCAACTAATATGGTTCGGTCTCCTTAATTTTTAGTAAACGAACCTATCTGAGGAACGAACGGAAACATACGACCCATTATACTCCGTCCACGAGTCTGTAACAGTCAGCTTAACATTTGCTCACGTGCAATCGAAATGGCTGTGCTCAGTTCGACTACACTTGAATACCATTTGCCGTCTTTACGGATAGCTCATTCTAACTTTACTACGGAATTCCGTTGCTGTTACGATGAGAGGCACTGACGAAACGACTCCCTTTCGGATTTGGAAATGTTGCCTGCATTATGGCAGCGGAACATTCGGGAGTTACGAAATGCTGATGAAAATCTTTATAACAAGAAGAGGTACTTCCCTAAGGAGCCAGACACGATGTGGGACACCCTCAGACCGACGCCGACTCGCGTCCATAGTATAGTTCTCAATCGATCCCACCCCTTCTTCTCTTATTTAATGCCGTGTCGGGTACAGGTCACACTTCCGATTCCAGCAATTATGGGTTACCTGTTTTTGACCAGCCTACACGCGTGAACAAGTGATTCCATGAGCTGTATGATACCTCAATCATTTTTTGAAGTGCAAAACACAGAACCACGAGGCTGCTACGGTCACAGGTTCGAATCCTAACTCGGACATCGATCTGTGTGATGTCCTTAGGTTAGTTAAGTTTACGTAGTTCTAAGTCTAGGGGACTGATAACCTCAGATGTTAAGTCCCATAGTGCTTAGCGCCATTTTTGCAGGCCACAGGGAGGTCTCCACGCAAAACTATTTTTCCGGGGAGGGGCCCAAATTGGAAAGCTAATTTTACCTACGGTGACTTTTTACGTTATAATATAAATACAGTCTCGATTAAATCTTTCAATAGATCGGTCAGGTCGACAAGAATCGACTCTCTGTTTTCATTCGCATTAAATGATCCGTGAACGTGTTAATAGCACAAACTAGATGAATATTTAATTTACAGCAGTGTTACTGAAGTATCAATCTCACATAGTACTCTCTTCGCTGTGCCTTTTTATACAATTTTTCCGGGACTGGCTGGTTAGTGCGCGTTACCACTTACATGAGTCGGTACCTTCGACGTTTACTATTAATTTATCTAGCCTTATCCCTTATTTAGGTCTTACCTTTCCCTAGTAAGACTGCCATTTAATTATTTGATGTAGCCTATCTAGACAGCAGAAACACGAAATAAGGTCATGGGGGGGGGGGGGTGGTAGTCTTGTTTATTTGTTTTTATATCTAATTGATGGACACGAATTCTGTCCAATGTTGTGCTTAGGAATAACGAGTGATCAAACGCCGATCGCTGTGACTTAGAATTTCAGATATATTTACTTGAAAACGACTTTTTTGCCGGCTATGGAAGAGAGGCATCTTTACAACTCGTTAAATAAATTTGTCTTGCTTAGAAATTATTATGGCGTGGATGAGATGCTTAATGACATCTTGAAAGGTGGCTACACTGAGCCACAGCGCCAGAGATCGCTAGAGAGCATTGTTCCGCCGCCTCCACGGGAAGTTATTATTGAGATGTGCTAGAAGTCAGTGCTTGGGGAGAGCTCGTAGTAGTCAGTTCGTGTTGAGATGTGCTTGCTGAGATGTGATACTGAAAAATTCTTGTTGAGATGTTGTAATAGCGAATCGGTGTGGAGATATATTGTAATTATGAGAGTGATTTTGGTCAATATATGAAGGTAACGAAACTTGATTTATTTTTCATTATTTCCATGTTTTAAATAATGTGTCATAACAGGTTCAGTCAACAAAGCATCTGGCTTGTGTTCTTGGATTAGAGTGTAATTGTGGTTCTCTTGAGTAATTATGGTATTTTTATTTTCTTTAATTAATTCAGTATGAATGATATTTAAAATTTCTTGTGTTATTGAAGAAGAACCGTGCCAGATGCGTACGTTGAGTCATACTTCCACACACAGAACAGTTATACTTGTGCTTTGGTTTCGTAGGTTTTATAGTTGCTGGGGACTTAATTAATTAATTAATTGTGTTAATGAAAATTTCCATTTCATTCTTTGTTGTTGTTCTAAGCAGTCAGATTGCGTAATAATAACAGTCAGGGCCAACCGTTACGAGACTTCGTAATCGGACAGACAGCTACTGAAGCAAAAAATTAGAATTGTTTGCATTTCATTTTAATTAAGCCCACATGCACGTGGCGACCACTGCTTCGGATCGTCCCTTGGAATTCTTCTGATTGTAGAAATAGTAGACAGTAGGATTGTTGTAGTAATTTGTAATTTAGTAATTGTAGTCTATATTGCATGTGTAGATTTGGTAATTGGCATTTTTCTAATGGTATTCTTTAAAATTTAATTTTTGTTGTCTTGTCTATGGGTTTGACAATTTAGTGCAATTATTTCAATTGTTCGATGATCGTGATTGAGGGAAGCATTTCGTGTGAATGATATTGTTGGAGATATAGTGTCATTGTGTGTAATTTTTTTATAGTGACGAGTTTTGTATATTTTGTAAATGATCACGCGATCAATGAAAAAGGCAAAAATGATGGATAGTCAGAATGACGAAATTGTTGACATGGCGAACTCGCCAACACAAGAGAACATTATGTTGAATAATGAAGTGGAAAACAATGTAATAAGTCGGGAAAATAGTCCGGAACCATTTCAAAATTTTTCTCAATCAGAAAATTCACAGAATCCGAGATTAACGACAGAAGATTCTGGAATAGTATCGAATTCAGATAGCTTTACAGCTATGATGAAGGAAACTGGTTTCGCGGGAAATGTTAGGAGCGAAAGGAATTTCGAACAAGTTAATATGGAGCAGTTGATGAGTGTAATATTAAATTTTCGATCTGAATTTAAAACTGAGATGGGAACAATGGGAACACGGTTAAACTCACAGGGATCACAAATAGGAACAATTAAAACTGAGATAGGAACAATTAGAACTGAGATGGGAACAATGGAAACACGGTTAGATTCACGAATAGGGACTTGTTTCAAAAACATGAAAGATGAATTAAAGAAAGAAATCAGAGAAGAAGTACAACCGATTTTGAATGCTCACAATAATAGATTAATTGCAGTAGAGATTAGACAAAGGGAACAGGATAGAGAACAGGAAGAAAGAGATCGCGTGATAGTACAAAAATTTTCAGAATTAAATTTACAACGTGCACACGATAAGGAAGAAATATTTGAGAGAATCGAGGAATCCGTACCAAATGACAGAATAAATAATCTAACACAACAATATGAACAGTTAACTACCAAATGTGTCAACACTGAAACCCGAGTCGCGACACTTACGGAAGACGTAAATAAACAGAAAGAAAAAATAGGTGACTTATCGGAAAGAGTTGAGGAGATTTCAGATAAATTGACAAGTCTTAGTTTAAATGGGGATAGAGATTCAGATGATACAGCTCCATTACCATTTGCAGAAACCGAAGAGTACCAGAACATAAATAAGCGTGTTGAAAATCAGGGAAAATTTAATGAACGCGTTAAAAGGGAAGTTGAGGCATTACGAAAGCAAGTCAAACAAATTGAAGGCGAAATCGTAGGAAAAGACAGCAGAAGAAATTTAGAATCACAGATAGCAGAGGGGTTTGAAGAAAGTAATTTATTTCATTTACGGGACACAACAAGAGAGCGCCAGGCGCGCGAACTTGACAATAATCGACATTCAAACTGGGACAGACGCGGTAGGTCTTTGTCGCCACGAGGCGAAAACTTTGACTATAAACACTTTTTGACTGTTCGGAAATTTAAGATCTTCCGCAATTCTAAAATTGACATACATCCATGTGCATGGTTAGATCAATTTATGTATGCACTCCCACCAAATTGGCCACTAAGTCACAAACTGGAATTTATGTGTGGATATTTAGAAAACGAACCGGCGACGCGGATGCGTGCACTCATTAGAGATTGTAATAATCTGAATGATTTTTATCATGCATTTCTATCGGCATATTGGTCCGAAAACACGCAAGACAGAGTCAAACACAGTCTTATTATGCAGCGTAATTTCAAACAGTCTGAATTCCGCACGCCAGCAGAATATTTTGAAGACATGATTCGAAAGAATCAGTTCCTTTCCAACCCTTACAGTCCGACTGAATTAATTCGCATTTGTTTAACTAAGCTGCCACAATCCATAAGACAAATTGCTTTAGCCGGAAGATGTAAAGACGACATTGAGACTTTTAAGACTTTGCTACAAGAACTTGAGTATGACAACGACGACGGGACTTCTTGTAATTTTTTCAGTAGCAGTAATTACAATACATTTTCAGAGAAAAGGGATAGTGATCGGAACGGACGTTATTTGGGTAACTTTGAGAATGACAGACGTAACAGACAGGACAATAGATACCAGCCTTATGACAATAACAGACGTTCTAACAGAAATTACACAGACAATTATAATAACGGTAATTCCTACCGGAATGATCAACCATACGGAAACAGTAATCGGTATCATCAAGATAGAAATTATTCATACAATAACAGAAATTCTTACTACAGAAATAACCAGGGTAGTAGATACAACAATAATTTCAGAAGTGACAGTCGAAATTACACAAGAAGTAGTTATGCAGACAGACAGGAAAACAGAAATTTTAATAACAGTCACAACCAAGAATTTGCATCTAACAGACAGGAAGGACCTAATTGGCATCCTCCACTTGACAGAACTTCAGAGAGACAAGTGCAATTAGTAGAAATTGATCCGCGAAATGACGCGAATAATCAAAGACGTGACGCAAACAATCGACAATGACTAGCAGCTTCGGCTTCTGGCAGCAATATAGACGGTTCAGAAAGTAATGACACTTCGACTTTACACTACGTACGACTGGAAGACATGAGAGACATTTTGTTAGACGAAAAGGAAACTAATGTAGACGCATTTTTACATCCTGTTATTGAAGTATGTGTGGGTAAGAATAAGTTCACTGCAGTTTTAGATTCTGGGAGCCCATTGAACGTCATTAGTGAATCAGTTTTTCGTATATGTGAAAGAACTATTGCCTGTCCCGTGTTACCTATTTCTAAAACTACAATTCGAGGAGCGATTTCTGGAAAAGGTGTGGAAGTTAAACAACAGACCAACCTAAATTTCATTTGTCAAGGATACGAATTTTCTGCTAATTTTATTATTGTTCCATTACTCAGTACACAGATTATTTTAGGTATGGAGTTTCTTAACGCACATAAGGCAATTTTGAACTTTAAAGAAGGAAGTGTGAATTTGACTGTTGCCGGAATGCTGAAATGTTTGAAATTTTTCGAGTGTTTAGCAAGATCTGAATCAGATACAAAATGTTTAAGGTTTCTTACTTCTGATGCTTTTGTTGAGCATTATGACGACAGTGTGTTTATTCATGACAATGACAATAGATACAGGGACGCGATGGATGATGTAATTAATAGCGAAGAATTAATTAATGAAAAGGTTAAGAAAGCTGAAGTGCCAGATGACGTTGCAAGAGAAGAGCTGCACCATATTTTGACTTCACATGCTACAGTGTTTAGTCATCACACAGGAACTATACAAGGCTTACAATATTTATTTAAAGTAAAAGAACACACACCATTTCGCTGGAAAACGTACGCTATTCCTTTGGCTTACAGAGACAAGGTTAAGAATGAACTTCAATACATGTTAGATCAGGGCATTGTTGAGCCAGCAGTCAGTCCTTATACCAGCCCATTACACGTTGTTCTTAAAAAGGATGGGTCAATTCGTTTGGTTCTGGATTCCAGACAGATAAACAATATTATTATTCCTGAAACTGACCGTCCACAAAATTTAGATGAACTTCTTCAACATTTCCATGGAATTAAAGTTTTATCCACGATTGATATGCGCGCAAGTTTTTGGCAAATAGAACTCCACCCTGATTGTAGAAAATATACTGCTTTTTTAGCCTTTGGTAACTGTTACCAGTTTCGGAAATTACCGTTTGGACTTACTGTATCTTCAGCAGCATTCATTCGTAGCTTAAATGAAATTTTACCTGTTTATCTTCGTGACAATATTACTTCTTATGTTGACGACATTCTTATTGCTAAACGTTCTTGGAGTGAGCATAACAAAATTTTGGATTCATTATTACGTATTTTTGCACGAGTTGGCATGACAGCGAACTTGGAAAAATCTGAATTTGGTCGTTCTCAGGTGAAATTTCTCGGTCACATTATTTCTACAGAAGGTATTCTCCCTGATCCAGAGAAACTAGACGCTATTCATAATTATGCTGTTCCTACCACAAAACGTGATGTTCGTAGTTTCCTTGGTGTCTGTAATTTTCTTAGACGCTTTGTTAGATTGGACAATTTGGCCACACCTCGTTTATGTGAATTATCTGGAAAAAATTCTAATTGGTGTTGGGATGAGGAAGCTCAGTCAGAGTTTGAACAACTTCGTGATGCTTTAGTTGCTGCCCCACTTCTTTCACATCCGGATTTATCTAAAGATTTTTGTTTGGCGACGGACTCATCATACAAAGGCCTAGGTGCACATTTATTTCAAGAGATAGAAGAAAACGGCGTTGTAGTACAGAAAACTGTTGCCTTTGGAAGCCGTGTTCTCTCTAAATCAGAGAAGAATTATTCGATTACGGAACTTGAAGCTTTGGCTGTTGTATGGGCCTTCACAAAATTTCGCACATTTTTGTTTGGCAGACATACTAAGGTTTACACCGATCATCGAGCTCTGGAATTTCTTATGTCGACAAAATTAACTCATGGCAGATTGTCACGATGGGCGTTGTACCTACAGGAATTTGATTTTAGTATTGTTTACATACAGGGATCTTCAAATATTGTTGCTGATGCTTTATCACGTGCAACTATGGGTTTGAAACAAAGTGCCGAAGAGGACGGCAAAGAAAACCATTATTGTTTGATGTACATTCAAGGTGTTGCGTTTGAGAACTTTATTTCGTCTTCGCTCCAGGACATCGCTAAGGAGCAAAATAAGGATCCAATCTGGAAGGACATTAAGGAGAAGTGGAGGAGAAAGGAAAGCGTAGCGATCAGACAGTATTATTTAGTTCGCAATGATATTCTTTTCAAACGAAAATCGGTCGACAACTCTGTTTGGTTAGTTTGTATTCCTGATGAGTGGGTCAATAAATTGATTTGGTACACACATTTCAGTTATGCGCACTTTGGTCCCAGAAAATGCTTTCATAAATTACGAGAAAATTGCTACTTCAGTAATATGGAAAAACGTATTCGATCTGTTCTTGCCAAATGCAAATTATGTCAAAAGGCTTATCCGCCAACAGTTTCTCACAGAGCACCGTTGTTTCCTATCATTCCAGCGAAATTAAAGGAGATGGCTGCAGTCGATTTGTTCGGTCCAGTGGTTCGTTCTACTAATGGTTTTGCGTATATTTTCGTAGCAGTGGAATTAACATCAAAATATGTGTGTTTTACACCTTTACGCAAAGCAACAGCTCGTTCAGTATCTAATGCTTTCATCAAACATTTTCTTAAGGAAGTTGGTCATGTTGATAAGGTTATATCAGATAATGGATCACAGTTTCGCTCTAAAATTTGGCTTCGTACTCTACGGCGTCGTAAAATTAAACCAATTTTCATTTCACTTTTTCACCCCCAATCTAATCCTTCAGAGAGATGGATGAAGGAAATCAATAAATTGTGTCGTCTTTATTGTCATCAGAATCACAGAACGTGGGATCAGTATCTTCATCTTTTTCAAAACATTCTGAATGAACTTCCTAATGATTCAACTTCTTTACCGCCTATACTGATATTAAAAAATAAAGCACCGATAAATCGCATTTCTGAAATCGTTTCTTTTCCGCCTTCACGGAAACTGCGGCATTCTGAAGTTGTCAACCTGGCTCTACAAAATATTGCATCTGCGGCTGCTAGAAGAGAGAAATCAGCTAAACGTCCTGGTCGTTTAAAAATCTTGTCAGTTGGTCAGAAGGTGTTAATTAAATCTCATCGTTTGTCTCATAAAGGAAAAGGCTTATGTCGCAAATTTTTTCTGCTTTATAACGGTCCATATAGAGTTCGCGAAATTATTCATGATAACACTGTTGAAGTAGAAACTCTTAAAACTCGGCGCTCTAAGGGAATACATCACATATCTAACGTAAAAAATTTTTGTGGAATGACATACTTGTGAGAAACCAACAGTTTACGTAAACATGGAGAGAGTACAAGGATACCGCGCTGTGTTTGGCGGCGGCACATACTCAAAGCAACAGTCAGTCTGCGCGCCGCACAAGGCAGTCGTTGACCGCAAACAATTACCTTCCTACGTCACGCGCCTACAGCTGATCGAGCGCTCAGTGCGAATGCACTGACAGACGTAAACAAATACACAGTCTAATTTCTCCGACTAAATTCCGTATAAAGCTATAAGGACTTCATAAATTATGTTATTAACGTTCAGTATTTTTCAGGATACGGTTGTCTAAAGTATTTAAGACCTTCAGGTAAATTCGGTGCGTGTCCGACGTTAAGACGACTTGCTATCGAGAAAATTTCAGGAAGAATGGAATTTCGAAAAAAAAAAAGTAATAAATTAAAAAGGGTAACTATTAATTGAGTTTATTTTTCAGGTAACATAATTCCACTTAGGTACGTACTTTAGACGTAATTTGCTGCTTGCGATTACGTGACTCATACTTTGTGCTAATTTCATGTTCTATGAATTTACTTGTGAAGCGACGTGCTTGCGCACATTAACTGATTTTGACAATGATTGACTAATGAACAGGGTTGTTATTTGTATATATTATGCATCGCTTGGCTGCTATGCTTTTTCACTAATGATATATTTTTTTATTATGTGCCTGCTGTGCTTATTTATTTAAATTATAATTGTCACCTGATTAATTGTGCTAATGTGGTTAGATATGTAAGTTATACTTTGTGATTTATCTGCTTGCGCCTTCATGGGTACTTATTAAGATTACATATGAACATTTATTTGCTTATGTCGATGTGATGCTAATGACCTGTTTATTGTGTAAGGCATGTTTGCTGCTGTGCGTATGGATTGCATATTTACACATTTCTGTTTTGTTGTCATAACTACTCTTCAATTTAGTATATAGAAATGCTGATATACTGTGTACGAACATAGAGTTTAGGTTACACTGTGGTATTAATTATAGATTGTTCGCTTGGCAGAGCCTCGTTGTAGGGATTGTGCTGCATCCACTTGTTGACATTCTGTTCTCTACTGGTATATTTACTCGCTATTGCATGTTTTGCTTACGCTCAGTGCCTTATATTTTTAAGATAAGAAAATGAACTGCTATAATTCGACGAACGACATTAATACAAGAAAGTCATAGAAGTCACATGAGCTGAGGTTTTATGGAATCTGTATAAATTTATGCTAATAGGAAGGAAGCTAACGACATGACAGACCAAAACTAGGTTTAGACCATTGACAGTATTACACTCCATTTTCGTGAGCAATTGAAATAGGAAGTGACACTTGACACAAAAAATACTCCACATGTTTGCTTCTGCTATGATTCTTGAAGTGGTGTACACACTGTGAAATGTTATGATCATTCACACTCCGTAATCGTACTTAATTACTGAGAATTATTCGAACTAAGGTCTGTTAGAGGTCATGTATGCATTTCTTTTATTTAATGATGGACAAGGAACCAAAATGTATCTTGTAATTTACAATGAGTAGAAAATTTGGGTCAGATGGATTACACAGAGGTGTGTGTGGACACTGTGTCTTCGGATTGTATGGGATGATGAATTGGTTTGGATTAGGATTTTATCTGTACTTGTTCGAGGAGACTGACTAGAGGAAAGAGTTGTTATGGAAGTGAAATGATATTGGTGCTGAGGTTTATATGTATCGACGTATTATTGAGGTATTGAGATTAGGTGAAGTAGATGATTATTGGAGTTTTCGTGGACAAAAGGTAAGGCAAATGATATTGATGATCGACGTATTGAAAAGGTATTAGTGAAGTATTGAGATGTTGTGATGCTAATGATTATTGGAGTTTTGGTGGATAAGAGGTAAAGTAAATGAGGAGCATATTGTTTTTGTTGGTTTATATGGAACAAGGAGGATGAAGATGGCAGACTAGAACACTAAAGTAGAAAGAAGATTGCCTACACACACACTTTGTTAAATCAATAAGCAGTATACACTTTTTTTTTAAGAGAGGAAGTATTTGCATATCTTGGCTCACTGACAGTTGTTCAGCAACAGTACAATTTGATCTGGCTTGGCAAACATTGGTCTTGACATGATGACTATGACGTTGACTAACTATTATTGACTGTTATACATTGCTGCCACTACTACTTGATACACATGATGAACATCAACTTTTGACAGAATTGCATTTACACAGTTAACACTATTCAACTACACAATAGCACTAATGTGGATGAAAGATGAGTGAGTGTGTTTTGTGTGTTTTCCTTTTATAATCCCAGAGAAGTGATCCCAACCTATCTCCTAAATATTATTTTATTTGTTGGTAGTGGCTTGCACTGACACCCATTAATATTATAGGTTAACTGTTATTGTGTACTGTAATAGTTAATGTGACAATTACCTGATATCATTTGTGTGTTTATTATGATTTGTATGTTTAGTGTAAGAGCATTGATAATAATTTGTGAAAGAAATTGTATGTGCATTCAAACTATTGTTCATGACTGAACTGTCTCAGTAGTTATGGTGAATAATATGGACTGTTACTTGGACTTTTTCTACATGATTGGTGCCACAAGGACTTGTTTAATTTCTGCTGATGAACTGTGTGATCAGTGATTGTAAAAAAAATTATGGACTGTTACTTGTACCTTTTCTACAATATTGGTGCCACTAGGACATGTTTAATTTCTGCTTATAAACTCTGATGAACAGTGTGATCAGTGACAGTGTATTTTATGGAACTGCTTCTGCTGAGAAATGTGACTTGTTGCTGTGTGCACCTGCTCAACATTGCTGGGTACCACTGATGGACTGCTTCTATTGAAAAAATGTTACTTATTGGTATTTGCACCTGTTGACCATTGCTGGGTGCTACTGCTGGAACTGTCAACTGATTATTCTTGAGCTATGGAAAGCGTTTATGTGAATATTTGTATAAACTGATTTTTTGTGTATTACTGTTTGTGGAAAGTTATGAGACTCTTACCTGCACATATTCGTCATTGCTGACGCCATTGATTGAACTGTTTAACCACATAATACTTGTGTAAACTATTATGTAAAGTCACATGCATGAAAGAATTTGTATTGCTTACTGTATTCTATATAATAGGTTACTGAAAGGTCAGTGCAAAGCCAAAATTTTATCTAGTTATATGATATTTACGTATTAATATTATCTTTTATTTTTGTCTGTATTTTTTTGACGAATTTGGTGGTATTTTCACCACCAATGCTGGCAAAAATACCATCAAATTCTAGCCGTGGAAGAAGGGCATATGAAAGGTGGCTACACTGAGCCACAGCGCCAGAGATCGCTAGAGAGCATTGTTCCGCCGCCTCCACGGGAAGTTATTATTGAGATGTGCTAGAAGTCAGTGCTTGGGGAGAGCTCGTAGTAGTCAGTTCGTGTTGAGATGTGCTTGCTGAGATGTGATACTGAAAAATTCTTGTTGAGATGTTGTAATAGCGAATCGGTGTGGAGATATATTGTAATTATGAGAGTGATTTTGGTCAATATATGAAGGTAACGAAACTTGATTTATTTTTCATTATTTCCATGTTTTAAATAATGTGTCATAACAGGTTCAGTCAACAAAGCATCTGGCTTGTGTTCTTGGATTAGAGTGTAATTGTGGTTCTCTTATGGTATTCGTATTTTCTTTAATTAATTCAGTATAGATGGTATTTGAAATTCTTGTCTTTTGAAGAAGAACCGTGCCAGATGTGTACGTTGAGTCATACTTCCACACACAGAACAGTTACACTTGTGCTTTGGTTTCGTAGGTTTTATAGTTGCTGGGGACTTAATTGATTAATTGTGTTAATGAAAATTTCCATTTCATTCCTTGTTGTTATTCTAAGCAGTCAGATTGCGTAATAACACTAGTCAGGGCCAACCGGTACGAGACTTCGTAATCGGACAGACAGCTACTAAACCGAAAAACTAAAAATATTTGCATTTCATATAATTAAGCCCCCATGCAATCTCTGTTTTTAAAAATTGAAATTACGAACTAAATGATTCGCATCACTCGCATTAATTCCAGTGATTGGAGATGCCATGGTGACCTACTTAGTATCTGCAGTACAGTTGAAGTAAGGATACAAGATAGTGAAGCGCTGGTTTACCGCACTTCCTTCTTCACTGATAACACACCCACACTATAACAAATTGAATCGAAAGTTGTCTTACAAGTTGGTCGATGAATAATAGCTAGTTAAGTGACTCCGAGAGAATGTCTTAACTTTTTATGTGGTTGGAGATGCTTACTTTGACATGATTGGACAGGGGCTCTGTTCGGAAATGGCCCAGATGCAGACTTGTATGTCTAAGTATGGCACTGAGACTGGAGACAGGAAGATAGTTATCTGAAACGTATCCTCAGATGATTTATTTATTTCCAAATACACGGAAAACCTTGCGTGAATACAGATTTAGTGACGAAACTGTCCACCATCTACTCTGCTTCACAAGAATTTTAGCCTCATATAGGTTGGTGAATCTGCTGTTGTTCATCATCTTCTTTACCCCTGAAACTCTTTTCACTTTCAGTCATAATCAAGATTGAAGAATATTAAGAAAGTACACTGGAGCACCAAAGAAACTGGTGTAGGCATGCGTATTCGAATACAGAGATCTGTAAACAGGCAGACTACGGCGCTGCGGTCGCTGCGAAAACAAGTGTCTGGCGCGGTTGTTAGATGGGTTACTGCTGCTACAGTGGCAGACTATGAAGATTTAAGTGAGTTTGAACGTGACGTCGTAGTCGGCGCACGAGCGATTGAACACAGCGCCTCAGAGATAACGATGAAGTAGGGATTTTCCCATATGACCATTTCACGAGTGTACAGTGAATATCGGAATTGCAGCAAAATATCTAAATTCCGCCATTGTTGTGACCAGGAAAAGATGCTGCAGGAATGGGACCAAAGATGACTGAAGAGAATCGTTCAGCGTGACAGAAGTATAACCCTTCCGCAAAATGCTGCAGATTTCAGTGCTGGGCCGTCAACGTCATCGTGCGAACCATTGAACGAAACATCGTGTACCCTCGATGGCTGCGCGACACAAAGCT